>NC_092101.1:34243312-34263312 GCF_045679555.1 Salvelinus alpinus | reverse complement strand
ATGGAATCAACTAGAGTTGAAGCATGGAAGCATGAGAAGCTGATATTGGATGGTGGAATAGTGGCTAATTGAATTATTTGCTGCCAAAACTTCCTCTCTAAAATACCATGGAGGTTCAGTTTGATTTGATCAGCCCTGTTCACTTTGTACTAGAAGAACACAGAAGGGCAGTGCACAATTTAGGGAATAGGGTTCCATTTGAGACGCAGCCATAGAATGAATATCTTGTTGATCTGGGAATTTCCTCCTCTCAGGATAACAGTAACCATCCAGGTGTCTATTGACCTTGTTTGTATTCCTTCAAGACTGCACATGTACCACCAGCCTATAATAACTCCCTCCACTTCACCAAGCTTGCGTCCCAAATGGCACCCTATTACCTATATAGAGCACTGCTTTTGACCAGAGCCCTATGAGCACTAGTCAAAAGTAGTCCACTTTATAGGGAATATGGTGGCATTTGGGATGCAACCCAAGACGATGTGGTGAAACCACATCTGACCTCCCATTCACCTCTTAAGAGTCAAAACATCCTGCTTCAACTCCTGTGAGGTGAATGGGGTCAAATACACTAATAACAGGAGACAGTTATTAAAAGTATGCAATCTCCCAGGAGAAAAGAGAATGAAAAACAAATAAAAAATACACCCCCCCCACAGAGAACAGACAAAACATTTATAGAGCAAGAACAGACACAACAGGCATCAACAGGTTAGGCTGAGACTTTCACTGAATGGTTTGCTGGTTCACTGGTTGGTTGACTGGTTTAGTGACTAGTTGACTGGTTAACAGACCAGTTGACTGTTTAACAGACCAGTTGACTGGTTAACAGACCAGTTGACTGGTTAACAGACCAGTTGACTGGTTAACAGACCAGTTGACTGTTTAACAGACCAGTTAACTGCTTAACAGACCAGTTGACTGGTTAACAGACCAGTTGACTGGTTAACAGACCAGTTGACTGTTTAACAGACCAGTGGACTGGTTAACAGACCAGTTGACTGGTTAACAGACCAGTTGACTGGTTAACAGACCAGTTGACTGTTTAACAGACCAGTTGACTGGTTAACAGACCAGTTGACTGGTTAACAGAGCAGTTGACTGGTTAACAGACCAGTTGACTGTTTAACAGACCAGTTAACTGCTTAACAGACCAGTTGACTGGTTAACAGACCAGTTGACTGGTTAACAGACCAGTTGACTGTTTAACAGACCAGTTGACTGCTTAACAGACCAGTTGACTGGTTAACAGACCAGTTGACTGGTTAACAGACCAGTTGACTGTTTAACAGACCAGTTGACTGGTTAACAGACCAGTTGACTGTTTAACAGACCAGTTGACTGGTTAACAGACCAGTTGACTGGTTAACAGACCAGTTGACTGGTCAGATGCTCTATTATTCCAGTGAAGAAGTAGTAGGTTGACTTGTCAGTTTCCAGCCAGTCAGGTAGTGATTTGAATAGATCCATGTGGAGAATTTGTATAGCTAAACGGGACTCGCTGTGGAGAAGAATGGGTAAGTTGACCAGCTAGTGTAAGCAGGACCGGACTAGCCAACCCCCCCCCCCCCCCCCCCAGCGCTAACCTCCTGCATTTCAACACATTTTGCCATGAAAGAGAAACAGGCCGTTTTATACTGCAATTCTTCACATTGTGCTGTCATATGCTATCTGGGGGGCCCCCGACCCTAGCCCTGCATGCCCGTTTGGTAATCCGGCCCTGAGTGTAAACTAACCCCACTCAACTGTTGTGTAGCTGTGGAGTGGGTTAGTTTACACTAGCCTTTACCACTTGACCAGCGAGCACTGTGGGAAGTGATAGAATAGAACAGACATAGGTGGGTGGATGATGCCCACTGTTAGCAGAGACCTGCTCACCCAGGCAGGGTACTTACCTCTCACGTAGAGATTAGCCGGAGCCGAGTAGCGGGTCCCGGCGCTGTTGACCGCCACACACTCGTACTTGCCCTGGTCGGACTCTTCACTGTTCTCTATCTGGAGAGCTCCTGAAGAGAGAGGACAGACTGTCAAGGCTCAGAGTCCACTCAGACGGATAGAACGGGATACAACGAATGCGTCTCAAATGGCACCCTACTCCCTACACAGTGCACTACTTTTGACCAGAGCCTTATGGGCCTTGGTCAAAAGTAGTGCACTATGTAGGGAACAGGGTGCCATTTGGGACACAAACACACATACTGATGATATGTGTGTTCAGACATATACATGAATTCAAACTCACCCATCCGCGCACACACCTGTTTTGCCTAAACAAAAACAGAAATAACCGAGCCGACTTGTCATACATGTACAGTATACTGTATATCAAAACAACCAACGTTTTGACCGCAAGCCCATCCAGCAGACAGATATTCTGTCAACATTGAGACCAAAGCACAGAGGACATGAGGCTTCCTATAAGGGACCTATACTCTGCAGGAATGATGCAGTAGTATTTTCCATGAAATACCCATATGTGGTTATGAACAGGAACTGCAGGTCATCCTGACGTTACAGTAAGTCTGCACAGAGGATAAAAGCAAAGCAAAGAATTCAAAGGTGTACAGTAGTTTAAAGGTTAGGAATTGTACACCTGGTGTCTCATAAACAGAAAACATATTTATCTTCTCACTTTCCAACACTAAAGTCAAATACAGGCCTACGCCATTCTGTGAGTGACGACAATGTCAGTACAGAGAGATGGGAATCACTAAGAGTTTTGCTGTTCTTTAACTCTCTCCTCATCACTCTGAAAAAGCTTCAGCCTTCAGCCTCACAGATGAACTAGTCACAAATCACTAATCAATTCTGCTTTGTTCACCACTGATTAGGTGTTATCACCTGAACTACTGTTGGTGACAGTGAGGACGGGAACCATTTCTCAAACGGTGAGGAAACAACTGAGTCAAAACAGACTAGAAGGTGAAAGGCTCCTTTATTTCTACTATAGTCCTCTTTGGCCCCTGTCCAGAACGGAAGACAAATGAAGCCTTGATCAGCAACACAACTTACCTGATTCCTGCTCACTCAGAGTGATCACAACGGTTGATCATTTTCTCTCATCATTTACCATAACATACATCCCAGTGTATTTTTATTTACACAACAAACAGTTATTCATATACAGTAGATTGTTGATTGGTTTAGACAGACAATATGACTGTGTGTCTGGCGGTTAGGTAGAGTGATGCTGTTGACCATGATGTGACACACATCATGCAGATTGCCATCAGTGATAGGCTGACAGAACATTGATAGAAAAGAAATGGGAGAATATATTTCAGAAGTTAATACTGAAATGCATCATATGGGATGAGTTTCGTCACACAAGTTCAGAAATAGAAATAAAAAGAGTGGTGTGGTGACATCCATGTGGATCTGGAGTTAGGTGAGATGGAGGGGCGCCCAGATATATCTTCATCCAGCAGCCGCCATGTTTTATGTCAGTCACCAAGGAGATTCTGTCTGAGATGTGTATACTGTTGCTACACATGTCATGTAGACAAACTCATCTACACTCCCACTTGTACACACACAGGCAAACACACACACACACATGCACGCACGCACGCACGCACACATGCACGCACGCACGCACACATGCACACACACACACACGCACGCACACACACACACACACACACACACACACACACACACACACACACACACACACACACACACACACACACACACACACACACACACACACATACACACACTGAGCCCAACACAGGTAAGCCTTTCTTCCCGCCAAGATATTTCCTTTCCCTATCACAATGCAATTGTGTTAGAATGATAATGAGAGACCTGTTCCATGTACAGTTCTCTTTCCAAGGTCTTATCATTCTCCCTTCCGGCGGCTTAACTTCTAGACACTTCTAACACCCTATTCCCTATATACATGTAGTGCACTACTTTTGACAAGGGCCCATAGGGCTCTGGCAGGTAGCCAATGCTCTTAACCGCTAGGCTACCTGTCGCCATAAAAAAAGCTAATCAAGTTGCCTGAGCAGCTTATCGAGCAGCGTATTTTATTCTACCTTGTATAAAATAAGCTAATCAAGCTGCGAGAGGTATATGATGACTTCTCAGTCAAAGAGATGGAACCCTATTTCTTATATAGTGCACTATTGTGACTTCTGAATAGGGCACTATGTAGGAATATGGTGCCATTTGAGATGCAGCCATGAAGATTCTAGGAGCCCCACAACAAAGAGGTTTGAACTCCACTCTCACTCTGCCCTTGGAGGGCTTACAGGGAAGTTGAACCTTTAATGATGCAGTCTACTACCTATTCGTTCACCCTGTCTCTGAGTACAGCCTCTCAGGACAGTGCTCAGACAGGGGTCAGCATTGATCACCTCTACAACACTTCACTGACTACTAATCACATTAGGTGTCAATCCCACCATACGCTGGGTATGCAAATACAGTCATTTCAGCCTCATCGCGGGGAGTCTAGGAATATAAAACCTGAAAGAGTGGCCAAGAGATCACCACCTAAACATGGGATAGAGCTGCCATTCAAAATATGAATCATATGTTTTGGAAATCTACACTTTAAGCAGGTCCCTCATTTTCTTTCTACAACGTTAACAATTTTCTTAGGTGAATAATAAGACGGGCTTAATTTGAATGGGATGTCTAGTAAGGATTTAGAATATTCTTTCTTTGATGTTTGTGTTTTTTAGAGGTGCTATAGACCAGACAAACTTAGAAAGGGTCATGCGCTGAATCAGAGAAGGAGTCCAGCCCAAGAGAGCGAGAAGGACAGAGAACTGGAGATGGGGACATTGTGAGGTGAATGGAGGAGGAAAAGGAGGAGGAGAACGAGGAGGAGGACAGGAAGGATGACATGAGTGGACATTTTTTCTGTACCCAGCATTCTTACCTCTGATTGGTGTACCACCTGGTGAGGTCATTTGAATGCAAATAAGATTAGAGAGAAGCATTAGTACAAAGATGAGAGAGAGAGAGAGAGAGAGAGAGAGAGAGAGAGAGAGAGAGAGAGAGAGAGAGAGAGAGAGAGAGAGAGAGAGAGAGAGAGAGAGAGAGAGAGAGAGAGAGACAGTGAGAGACAGAGAAAAAGATAGAAAGAAAGATAGAAAGAAAGAGAGAAAGAAGAGAAGAAACAGCAGAGTGAAGAAGAGCCTGATTATTGCGTTCCAGTAGTTATTTCTCCCTCAACATGTTAGAAAAAATAATAATAAAATCACATTTTTAATTTCTGGATATAACACACTGTTATGTGTTCTGTTATGTGTTCTGTTATGTGTTCTGTTATGTATTATGTTATGTGTTCTGTTATGTGTTCTGTTATGTGTTCTGTTATGTATTATGTTATGTATTATGGTATGTGTTCTGTTATGTATTCTGTTATGTATTCTGTTATGTGTTCTGTTATGTATTCTGTTATGTATTATGTTATGTGTTCTGTTATGTGTTCTGTTATGTGTTCTGTTATTTGTTATGAAATGTATTATGTTATATATTATGGTATGTGTTCTGTTATGTATTATGTTATGTATTATGTTATGTGTTCTCTTATGTATTATGTTATGTGTTCTGTTATGTATTATGTTATGTGTTCTGTTATGTATTATGTTATGTTTTATGTTACGTATTATGTTATGTGTTCTGTTATGTGTTCTGTTATGTGTTCTGTATTATGTTATGTGTTCTGTTATGTATTATGTTATGTGTTCTGTTATGTATTATGTTATGTATTATGTTATGTGTTCTGTTATGTGTTCTGTTATGTGTTCTGTTGTGTATTATGTTATGTGTTCTGTTATGTATTATGTTATGTATTATGTTATGTGTTCTGTTATGTGGTGTGAGTGTACCAGAGTGGCAACTGACTAAGTAGGTTTTCTGTAACCAACACCTATTTCATACAGAGCTATTGTTCCGAATGCCTATTATCTTAATACATGTGACTACTTTTTCTCTGAACTTGCCTGTTTATACAACACACCTGGAGGCTATGTGTTTTAGATGTAGGTGTGCTATAATCCTGACTCTTAATGTTGTGTTTGTCGGGCTATTTGTTTCCTTCCCATGGTTGTTTGTGCTATACACCTGGCTATTTGTGCTACTGAGCTGTCAGTCTGCTATGATCACAAAGCTACTTATTCTCTCCACCTGCTTGTTTGTGTTAACACCTGGTCATCACCATCAGTCCTGAATGGTCTGACCCTCAATGGGTCTGTTTCTGACTGGTACCTTAAGCATTCTGATCATCTCTAGAGACTACGTCTAGACAATCTAACTGATCTGGGGTGTTCAACTTCCTGTTGTAATGAGGCTAACAGAAACACAGGTTACATACAGCATCTGATGCAATACTAAGAAACCTGTGCCCTGAATACAGTAGGCTAACTTATGATATTGCTGCTTATTAGCATACCAATTAATTCTAATATGTCTCAACTAGTTATTTCAGTTACAATACATGTTTAACTATGTGTATCGAATGGCCCATGTAAAATACATGTTTATGAGTTATTATATGTTGTGCACCACCACCTAACTAGCTGCATATCTTGCCTTACAAATAATTGGTTGCATTCAGTGATTCATATTCCTGTAGTTGTTAGTACGGGGTCATTTGGGCATATCTAGTCATATGCGACAAATGTTGGAGGGGTCGGTTTGGTTACTATACAGATACACATGATCTGGATAATGACTCAAAACCACTATCCACACATTAAACAGGAGCATACAGGTGGAGGAGAGGTTGAGAGGACGGAAAGACCCCTAAAAGCTGTGTGTCCCATGTTGATGAGGTCATCAGCAGCTTAAAGATGACTGGGTCTACGCTGAGACCTGCCAGGACAGACATACAGCCTCCATGGACTGAGCTAAGGTTGGTTTTAGTTCCGTATGGATATCACAGGCTTTGTCCATGGCCGATTTCAGAGCATAATATTCTAGGCAAATTGTGAAAAATAATAGAGCTTTATTATGTTTTCGCAATGTCCTGGATACAGTAGACAGGTATTCATTTTCCTATATGTTGGAGAAATACATTGGGATTAATGCACAGAAATAGGTTGTTACCTTGGATTTAAGCAGTCCATGCTCTGCCTTCGCAAGGACATAATACTACTGTATATATTTAACACATTTTATCATGTCGTCATTAACCATATACATATTCATAATAATTAAAGGGTGGCATATTAAACTCAGCTAATTATGTTACTGCTATAACAGGCTTCAGTGGAGAGAATCACCAATCACCTGGGTTGTGTCCCAGATGGCACTCTGACCAGTGGCATATGGGCCCGGGAAAAAAGTAGTGCACTATATAGGGAATAGGGTAGTGCTGAGTGATTAAGCAAAATGTCTGATATTTTTTGTTTCTAAACAACTAATTGTCTGGTTCAACTTAAAATTCCATTTCGTTCAATTTTTTTTCTTTGAGCTCAATGCTCATATTGCGTAGTTTCTCTAGAGATAAATCAGATCAAGCCCGAATTGTGTAGTAGGGAGTTGTAGTCTCCAACAGGCCATTATTTGGCAAAGATTAGCGCAGAAATTGTGGTAATTAACTTTGCGCGCCTACTTGTCCGGTCTGTGTGTTCCTTTTTTATGCCTGCTATGTTAGATTAATGTGGGGCAGTCACAGAGAGAGAAGAGACAGAAGAATGTGCAATCAAGAGGGATAGAGAGCAGTTGCTTCCTGATATATCGCTGCCTGAAAATACATGAGCTAAGTGATTGATAGTTGGTATTCAGTAGTCATAAAAGTTTGCCTTATTTACTTTGAAGAACTACTAAAATAGTGATTTTGTCAGACCGTATAGAGATGAGATGATGACTTGAATGAAATAATAAAGTCATCAAATTCAACAAATGAAATTTACACAACTGAAATATTTTATATTTTATAAATATTTAACTTCTCTAGGATAGGGGGCAGCATTTTCACGTTTGGATGAAAAGCATACCCAAATTCAACTGCCATTTACTCATCCCCAGAAGATAAGATATGCATATTATTAGTAGATTTGGATAGAAAACACTCTGAAGTTTCTAAAATTGTTTGAACCATGTCTGTGAGTATAACATAACTTATTTAGCAGGACAAACCATTCAGATTTTTTTTTTTTTTAGGTCACTCTCTTTTCAATGGGTTTTCCAGATTTCTAAGGGACCTTCTTGCAGTTCCTACCGCTTCCACTGGATGTCAACAGTCTTTAGAAATTGGTTGAGGCTTTTTCCTTTGTGTAATGAAGAAGTACGGCCATCCAGAACGAGGATAACTTGAAGTGTACTGTTAGGTAGAGGTGCGTGACCAGAAAGCTAGCTACAGTTTGTTTTCCTCCTGTATTGAACACAGATAATCCCGTCTTCAATTTTATCGATTATTTACGTTAAAAAATACCTAAAGTTGTATTACAAAAGTAGTTTGAAATGTTTTGGCTAAGTTTACAGGTAACCTTTGAGATATTTTGTAGTCACGTTGCACAAGTTGGAACCAGTGTTTTTCTGGATCAAAATGCGCCAAATAAATTGACATTTTGGATATATATCGACGGAATTAATCGAACAAAAGGACCATTTGTGATGTTTATGGGACATAATGGAGTGCCAACAACAGAAGCTCGTCAAAGGTAAGGCATGAATTATATTTTTATTTCTGCGTTTTGTGTCGCGCCTGCAGGGTTGAAATATGCTTCTCTCTCTTTGTTAACTATGGTGCTATCCTCAGATAATAGCATTGTTTGCTTTCGCCAAAAAGCCTATTTGAAAACTGACATGTTGGCTGGATTCACAACGAGTGTAGCTTTAATTTGGTGTATTGCATGTTTGATTTCATGAAAGTTAGATTTTTATAGTAATTTATTTGAATTTGGTGCTCTGCATTTTTACTGGCTTTTGGCCAAGTGGGACGTTAGCGTCCCCCATATCCCAGAGAGGTTAATAGAGGGGAGATAGAACTCTGAGCTCCATTAAGGACTCAGCCTTGGTAGAGGGGGATAGAGCTCTGAGCTCCATTAAGGACTCAGCCTTATTAGATGGGGGATAGAGCTCTGAACTCCATTAAGGACTCAGCCTTGGTAGAGGGGGGATAGAGCTCTGAGCTCCATTAGGGACTCGGCCTTAGTAGTTGGGGGATAGAGCTCTGAGCTCCATTAAGGACTCAGCCTTAGTAGAGGGGGGATATAGCTCTGAACTCCATCAAGGACTCAGCCTTGGTAGAGGGGGGATAGAGCTCTGCGCTCCATTAAGGACTCAGCCTTAGTAGATTGGGGTTAGAGCTCTGCGCTCCAATTGGGACTCAGTCTTAGTAGAGGGGAGATGGAGCTCTGAGCTCCATTTAGAACTCAGCCTTAGTAGAGGGGGGATAGAGCTCTGAGCTACATTTAGGACTCAGCCTTAGTAGAGGGGGGATAGAGCTCTGAGCTCCATTTGGGACTCACCCTTAGTAGAGGGGAGATGGAGCTCTGAGCTCCATTTAGGACTCAGCCTTAGTAGAGGGGGGATAGAGCTCTGAGCTCCATTTACGGCTCAGCCTTAGTAGAGGGGGGATAGAGCTCTAAGCTCCATTTAGGACTCAGCCTTAGTAGATTCGGGATAGAGCTCTGAGCTCCATTTAGGACTCAGCCTTAGTAGACGTGGGATAAAGCTATGCGCTCTATTTAGGACTCAGCCTTAGTAGATGGGGATAGAGCTTTGAGCTCCATTAAGGACTCAGCCTTAGTTCAGGGGGATAGAGCTCTGAGCTCCATTAAGGACTCAGCCTTAGTAGTGGGGGGATAGAGCTCTGAGCTACATTAAGGACTCAGCCTTGGTAGAGGGGGATAGAGCTCTGAGCTCCATTAAGGACTCAGCCTTAGTAGTTGGGGTATAGAGTTCTGAGCTCCATTAAGGACTCAGCCTTAGTAGAGGGGAGATAGAGCTCTGAGCTCCATTAAGGACTCAGCCTTTGTAGAGGGGGGATTGAGCTCTGAGCTCCATTAAGGAATCAGCCTTGGTAGACGGGGGATAGAGCTCTGAGCTCCATTAAGGACTCAGCCTTAGTAGAGGGGGGATAGAGCTCTGAGCTCCATTTGGGACTCACCCTTAGTAGAGGGGAGATGGAGCTCTGAGCTCCATTTAGGACTCAGCCTTAGTAGAGGGGGGATAGAGCTCTGAACTCCATTTACGGCTCAGCCTTAGTAGAGGGGGGATAGAGCTCTAAGCTCCATTTAGGACACAGCCTTAGTAGATTCGGGATAGAGCTCTGAGCTCCATTTAGGACTCAGCCTTAGTAGAGGTGGGATAAAGCTATGCGCTCTATTTAGGACTCAGCCTTAGTAGATGGGGATAGAGCTTTGAGCTCCATTAAGGACTCAGCCTTAGTTCAGGGGGATAGAGCTCTGAGCTCCATTAAGGACTCAGCCTTAGTAGTGGGGGGATTGAGCTCTGAGCTACATTAAGGACTCAGCCTTGGTAGAGGGGGATAGAGCTCTGAGCTCCATTAAGGACTCAGCCTTAGTAGTTGGGGTATAGAGTTCTGAGCTCCATTAAGGACTCAGCCTTAGTTCAGGGGGATAGAGCTCTGAGCTCCATTAAGGACTCAGCCTTAGTAGTGGGGGGATAGAGCTCTGAGCTACATTAAGGACTCAGCCTTGGTAGAGGGGGATAGAGCTCTGAGCTCCATTAAGGACTCAGCCTTAGTAGTTGGGGTATAGAGTTCTGAGCTCCATTAAGGACTCAGCCTTAGTAGAGGGGAGATAGAGCTCTGAGCTCCATTAAGGACTCAGCCTTTGTAGAGGGGGGATTGAGCTCTGAGCTCCATTAAGGAATCAGCCTTGGTAGACGGGGGATAGAGCTCTGAGCTCCATTAAGGACTCAGCCTTAGTAGAGGGGGGATAGAGCTCTGAGCTCCATTTGGGACTCACCCCTAGTAGAGGGGAGATGGAGCTCTGAGCTCCATTTAGGACTCAGCCTTAGTAGAGGGGGGATAGAGCTCTGAACTCCATTTACGGCTCAGCCTTAGTAGAGGGGGGATAGAGCTCTAAGCTCCATTTAGGACACAGCCTTAGTAGATTCGGGATAGAGCTCTGAGCTCCATTTAGGACTCAGCCTTAGTAGAGGTGGGATAAAGCTATGCGCTCTATTTAGGACTCAGCCTTAGTAGATGGGGATAGAGCTTTGAGCTCCATTAAGGACTCAGCCTTAGTTCAGGGGGATAGAGCTCTGAGCTCCATTAAGGACTCAGCCTTAGTAGTGGGGGGATTGAGCTCTGAGCTACATTAAGGACTCAGCCTTGGTAGAGGGGGATAGAGCTCTGAGCTCCATTAAGGACTCAGCCTTAGTAGTTGGGGTATAGAGTTCTGAGCTCCATTAAGGACTCAGCCTTAGTAGAGGGGAGATAGAGCTCTGAGCTCCATTAAGGACTCAGCCTTTGTAGAGGGGGGATTGAGCTCTGAGCTCCATTAAGGAATCAGCCTTGGTAGACGGGGGATAGAGCTCTGAGCTCCATTAAGGACTCAGCCTTAGTAGAGGGGGGATAGAGCTCTGAGCTCCATTAAGGACTCAGCGTTGGTAGAGGGGGGATAGAGCTCTGAGCTCCATTAAGGACACAGCCTCAGTAGAGGGGGGATTGAGCTCTGAGCTCCATTAAGGACACAGCCTCAGTAGAGGGGGGATTGAGCTCTGAGCTCCATTAAGGACACAGCCTCAGTAGAGGGGGGATTGAGCTCTGAGCTCCATTAAGGACACAGCCTCAGTAGAGGGGGGATTGAGCTCCATTCCATACAAAGGACACAGACTGTCTTTCATTTGCCAGCAGTGCAAAGGTCTCAAATTGAAATATGGAGCTATTAGCATTCCTTGATGGATAAAGGTCCTGTAATAGGGATACTAATTTATGAGCAAATGTAATCTCACTAGCGCATAATGAATTGTATTGGAACAAATAAATTGCTTGAATGTCAAGTTGATGGCATGGCACTAGTGCAGCTGTATTTTACTGGGTTCCTCTGACAGACAATTAACCAACGGCAGCACTTAAAAAAACGAACAGACAAAATACATATGCCCATCTGTGTTTGACTGCAGTGGGACTATGGATGTTTCCCAAATAGCACCCTATCCCTATATAGTGGAGCAAAGGGCTCTGGTCAGAATTAGTGCAGTATAAAAGGAATAGGGTGCCATCTGGCTGTCAGGCTATGTGTGAGGAGAAAGGCAAGCCAGCGCTATGAACCAAATTGAACCAAATTGTAGTGCTGTCATGTTAATAATGCATGGTGGGAGGATCTGTCCTTCACCGGAGGCCCTGCAACTGAGGCCCTGCAACTGAGGCCCTGCAACTGAGGCCCTGCAACTGAGGCCTGCAACTGAGGCCTGCAACGGAGGCCCTGCAACTGAGGCCTGCCTGGGAAAATCCTCCAGCTTCCACAGGCTTCAAAGCTACATATAGATTATGTCCCAAATTGCATCCTATTTCCTTTATAGTGTACTACTTTTGACCAGAGCCCTATAATGCACTATAAGGAATAGGGTGTCATTTGCAACACACACCAGAGATATCCTATAGCCTGTCTCTCAGCCTTTCCTTTCTCTGTGTCTCTGTTCAGAGGGGAAGCCTCTAGTTTCTACATTATATTCTATTCTGCCAGGGGTTCAAGAGTTGAAGCCTAGCTGGAACGCTTTTGGAGGTTGCACTGGGGCTAAGGGTTTAGGGAGTAGGGACCTAGACTCCAACATTTTCATAAACTGTTCTGCCTGTAGGGAGGCCTATGGCACATTGATATGCAAGTTCACAGCTTGGCAGCCACATTATTGGCTAAAGGTACTGTTGGAATAACTGTTGGCCCTGAAATGTTTTCCCTCAAAAGTGACTGTAGAAAAGGGAATAGGCCAATCACTGCAGGTATGCTGTGCACAGCTGGACAGCCTTGTTGTGGCTCCTTTTACTAAATAAGGTGATAGAGGATGGACAAATGGTTTGCTCTGAGCAGTTGTCATTGGTGCTTGGATCCAGGCCACCTTTCTGAGTTGTTATGAGCCTGCTAGTTGGTTATAATGTTAAGATGAATGGCTGCCTGCACCTATTGTTGTAGGCACCATAGGCACAGAACACAGCAGTATTCCCTCTGAGGAGCCGCTGAGGTAATTACGGAGCTTAATTCAGTAAAATGTAATAGAAAACACTTATTGACATCTTTAAAGCTGGAATCCTTAGCGGTAACACTGCCACGTCCATATGTGATATTGCAACAACAAATACGTTACTACAAACAACGACCACTGTTTATTCCCCTCGGACATCATTGCACGCGTGGCAGAACAGCAGAATTTGAACTGCAATTTTTTAGCACAGTATGTGTTGACCGTGCAGAGACTCTGTACCTGAGCGGAGCTGTTTGATTCGCCCGTTGCTGCTGTTGATATCTACAGGGAGGAAGTCTTTGAACCAGGAGATCTCTGGGTCAGGGTTGCCACTGGCAGCACACAGCATGGTGGCTGTCCTGGTCTTCTCCACCACCTTCAGCTGGGGACCCATGTCTATGGTGGGGAACCCATGAGGGATCTGGTCCTCTGGAAAGACAGAGAAAGAGTTGTGATGAGTATATATATGATATAAAAAGATGTACAATCTTCATTTGATCACCCTCTTGTTGCAGGAAATGCATACTTGTAGTGTATTCGTAGTTTAAAAAGGCTTCTAAAGTTTGTAATATTCACTTTAAAATTCAGATTTGATATGCCCTAACAAACAATTTATCAACCCTTACAAAAATGTCCATTCATGATAATCCATACAATAATTCACATTGCCTGTTGCTGCAGGATTACTTTCCTGCTGTGAGAAACTGGTAGAATTAAGATCCTACACCTGTATTCTACAATGCCTATGGTATGAAAAGGTTGAGAAATACTGAGCTAATGCACCAGTAATGCACCAGTAATGCCAGTAATGCACCAGTAATGCACGCACGCGCACGCACGCACGCACGCACGCACGCACGCACGCACGCACGCACGCACGCACACACACACACACACACACACAGCCTGTGACTCCTTCCATCACATCTTGAGATATGAGACCACACCGGCAGTCAGGGTCTGTGCTCTCCTTGTTGATTGGCCTGTGCATCCCACAACCTTGAGCTGCGATGAGGTGGTCACCTTTAAAACGCTGTGAAATCCAGCCCTAATGTAAATATCGCTAGGCCAAGGCGGGACTAATCCACCTACGGAATTTCTCGTCATGGATCTGTGGAGAGTGTGAGACGCAATTTCACTCAGGCCGAATTGCATTCAGATAGAGAGGGCCCTGCCTGCCCTGCTCCGGCTATCTGCAGGGGTAAGTGTGGTCAAAAGCCAGACTGCCAAATTACGGATGAAAATGTAATCAAATCAATGCCTGAAATCCCATTCCATGCTTCCCTTCTTTTCCATCGTGTGTGGAAAGGGGAAAGATACCCCATCTCCAGGTGCTCTAGAAAGCAAGGAAATACATTGGAAGGACCTTGAAATAATTGATCCCAGAAAACTAGTGAAGATAGGACCAGAATCTGTACCAGGCTTGATGTTTTTATCTAAACCTGTTTGATTTGCCTGTTGCTGCTGTTGAAATAAAAACGTTGCTTGTTCAGAAACAGTATTGTCTATTGATTCCTGTCCCTTTGCCAAGTCTGGTTCTCTGTGTCACAGGTACAGTAATGAACGGTCTTCAACGGGACAAGCTAGAGTACATTAGAGAACAACACTTGCTGGATCAGTGACACTGCAAAAGACATCTGCGACCGCGACGGACAGCAGCCAAGCCTGTATCGATGAGTAAGGTGATGTGACAACACTACCTACGTCCCAAATCGCACCCTATTCCCTATAGTGCAGTATAGGCCCTGGTCAAAAGTAGTGCACTATAAAGGGAAAATGGTACCATTAGGGACGCAGCCCACTACGTGTCGTTAGCCTTGTCTGACAGTAACCTGACAACGTGAGAGATGGAGACATTTGTGATTCTGTCAATGACAGGTACTACAGAGGACAGAGTCACCCTTACAGAAAAACCATATGAATTTCACATTTAAACATGCCAAATGTGATCTTATGTGAAGCTAATGTGATAACATGTGACAACATGTAAAGCAACATATGATAACATGAAACTAAATATGAAAATGTGATGGCATGTGAAGTGTTCCAGTGTTTTTTCTTATGGGCAACATCAGGGAGTGTAGAAGGGTCATTTATTAGGAGAAGGGTGTCTATTGGTACAGAAACACAATCATTCTCTCTGGCACCAGGAGGAGACAGAGGATGTGTACTATAAAGGGAATATGGTTTCTTTAGGATGCATCCAGACTTGTTGATATTCACTGTGACCAAAAGCATCACACTCACACATACAGTGAAGTGCAGATATCCTTGTGCAGTACTAGTGACATAACCAACATCGAGACAATCTATTCAGGAGTAGATGTTTAATACTCATGATCTATGCATGATTCTGTAAGATCTTTCACCATAATGTGAGAAAATGTCCAAAAGATGTGCTGTACCATCTGAGGACAATAAGTCTGTCACAAATGGCATCCTATTTCCTTTATAGTGCACTATGGGCCCTGGTCAAAGGTAGTGCACTATAAAAGGAACCGATTGGCATTTAGGACGCACACAATGACGCAAATGTCTGGCTCCGAGAGAGTTGGGAGAGTACAGAAGAGTAGAGTGAGACACTGGGAAATCCTTTAATTAAGAGCTTAAGAATGGCTGTGAAAGGGAGGGAGGATCCAGTGGAGACAGAGAGAAATAACCCAGGGGAATCTGAGGAGGGGTTGGCTAGTTGGGCTGTTAAGCAGGTGGGCTGGCTTTGGGAAACACTGAGCCTGTCAAAATAACCCAGGGGACTGAAGAAAGAGGTTGACTGGGCGGCTGGCTGGTTGGTATTGCGGCCTGGGCAGCTGGCTGGCTGACTGATTGGCTAGCTGGCTGATTGTCCCTGGGAAACACCTAGCCTATCAGTGCTGCTCCCTCGCTGGGCTCTGAGGCTCTGACTGGGGCAAGAACAGCCTCTTCTCTCCATCCTCACATAATAAGAGTTGGAGCTTAACCATTTGTTGTCATCTCTATTCACACTGTGGAGGAAGAGCATTGTCATCTGGCGAGGATGCCATGAGGAACCGTTCGCCCATTCGTGTCTTTGTCTGTTCAGTGTCACATTAAGAGATGGCAGACTGTAATAGTACCCCAAGGGAAGGTGGGGATGTTCCCATAAAAAAAACTACAAGGGGACCATCTTATAAGTCTCTCTCCTGTCTCTCTCTCTCTCTCCTGTCTCTCTCTGTCCTGTCTCTCTTTCTCCTGTCTCTCCCTCTCCTCTCTCTCTCTCTCTCTCTCCTGTCTCTCTTGTCTCTCTCTCTCCTGTCTCTCAATTCAATTCAATTCAATTGACTTTATTGACATGGCAAGTTCATTATTACTTACATTGTCAAAGTATACATATACAAAAATAAAACATATATATTTATATATATATAAAATATATATATTTATATATAAATAAATGGTGAGACCAACAACAATAATAATAGTAGTAGTGGACATGGGATTACCATTAACAACAACTACAACAACAATATTAATCAGAACAACAATATATTAAAGCAATGGTAGTAGACCAGTGTCAACATGACTGAGAAGACACATGACATGGTATGAAAGACAAAACAAAACGGGACATATTATCGACATTACATTGCACTTTTCACTGGCTGTCCCTCAGGTTGTGGCAGGAGGACACATATTTGACTGCCAAAACTGCACATTTTGGCTTTTCACCCAATAAATATTAGATTTTTTCTTCATCTTTTATAGTTTCAAATTCTTTGTATTGAATTATAATTTTGGGAAAGAAATATTCTCTTAGGTCTGAGTATTTGTCACAGTGTAATAGGAAATGCAGCTCTGTCTCTACCTCTCCCCTGGAGCAGAGTGAGCACAGCCTGTCCTCTCTGGGCAGACAGGTTTGTCTCTGACGACCAGTCTCTATAGCCAGACAGTGCTCACTGAGTCTGTACCTAGTCAGTGTTTTCCTCAGTTTTCTATCAGTCACAGTGGTCAGATAGTCTGCCACCATGTACTGTCTGCCACCATGTACTGTCTGTTTAGAGCAAAATAGCATTGAAGTTGACTTTCATTTTTTGTGGTGCCTTTCCAATAGGTGATATATTTTTCTTTTTGTTTCGTGATGATTTGGTTGGGCCAGATTTTCTGAGTGCTGTCCTGAACCAGCTGGCTGAGGGGACTCTTCTCTGGTTTCATCTCTTGACATTGTAGAGCTGTGTGATGGAATGTTTTGGGGTCACTTGTTTTTAGTTTTTAGACTCCCGGGTGGTTTTTAGACTCCCGGGTGGCGCAGTGGTCTTGGGCACTGCATCGCAGTGCTAGCTGCGCCACCAGAGTCTCTGGGTTCGCGCCCAGGCTGGGCTGGGTTCGCGCCCAGGCTCTGTCGCAGCCGGCCGCAACCAGGAGATCCGTGGGGCGACGCACAATTGGCATAGCGTCGTCCGGGTTAGGGAGGGTTTGGCCGGTAGGGAGGGTTTGGCTGGTAGGGATATCCTTGTCTCAGTATGTAAAAAAAAAAATGTAATAAAATGTATGCACTCTACTGTAAGTCGCTCTGGATAAGAGCGTCTGCTCTTGGCCGGTAGGGATATCCTTGTCTCAGTATGTAAAAATGTAATAAAATGTATGCACTCTACTGTAAGTCGCTCTGGATAAGAGCGTCTGCTAAATGACAAAAAAAAAAAAAAAAAAGATGGTTGAAAAATGTTATGGATCTTTTTTCTATTCGAATGAGGAGGGGGTATTGGCCCAATTCTGCTCTACATGCGTTATTTTGAGTTTTTCTTTGCACTTGTAATACAGTCTTGCAAAACAGTATTTCAATTGGATGTTTGTCCCATTTGGTGAATTCATTATTAGAGAGTGGACCCCATACTTCACTGCCATATAGAGCAATTGGTTCTATAACCGATTGGAACATTTTGAGCCAGATTCTAATTGGAATTTCGATTTTAATGTTCATTTTAATGGCATAGAATGCTCTTCTTGCTTTGTCTCTCAGCTCATTCACAGCCGTGTGAAAGCTACCTGTGTTGCTGATATTTAGTCCTAGATATGTGTAGTTTTTGGTGTGTTCTAATAGAACTGCGTCCAAAAATAATTTGTATTTGTCATCCTGATTTCCGGACCTTTTTTGGAATATCATTATATTCTGGGTTTTTTGGTTAACAGTCAGAGCCCAGGTCTGACAGAACCTGTGAAGACGATCTAGGTGCTGCTGTAACCCCTCTTTAGTGGGAGACAGCAGCACCAGGTCATCTGCGTACAGCAAGACACTTGATTTCAGTGTTGTGTAGGGTGATACCAGGTGCTTCCGATTCTTCTAATGTTTTTGCCAATTCATTAATGTAGATGTTAAATAGTGTTGGACTTATTGGGCAGCCCTGTTTCACTCCCCGTCCCTGAGAGAAGAAGTATGTTTGCTTGTTGCCAATTTTAACCACACATTTGTTTTTAGTGTACATTGATTTAATATGTTTAATATATATATTTAATATATGTTTTCCCTCCAATACCACTTTCTATTAGTTTATAAAAAAGACCTTCGTGCCAAATTGAATCAAATGCTTTCTTGAAATCTACAAAACACGAGTAGATTGTGCCTTTGTTTCGGTTTACTTGTTTGTCAATTAGAGTGTGGAGGGTGGAAATGTGGTCTGTTGTACAATAAGGACGTTGTGTTCGTCAAGGAAATGGTGTAGTCTGCTATTTATAATACTGCAGAGAAATTCCCCCAAGTTTCTGTTAACGCAAATTCCTCTGTAATTATTTGGGTCAAATTTGTCTCCATTTTTATAGATTGGTGTGATCAATCCCTGGTTCCAAATATCGGGGAAAATACCTGCAGTGAGGATAATGTTGAAGAGTTTGAGTATAGCCAATTTGAATTCTGCTCTACATGCGTTATTTGGAGTTTTTCTTTGCACTTGTAATACAGTCTTGCAAAACTCTGCGTGCAGTATTTCAATTGGATGTTTGTCCCATTTGGTGAATTCATTATTAGAGCGTGGACCCCATACTTCACTGCCATATAGAGCAATTGGTTCTATAACCGATTGGAACATTTTGAGCCAGATTCTAATTGGAATTTCGATTTTAATGTTCATTTTAATGGCATAGAATGCTCTTCTTGCTTTGTCTCTCAGCTCATTCACAGCCGTGTGAAAGCTACCTGTGTTGCTGATATTTAGTCCTAGATATGTGTAGTTTTTGGTGTGTTCTAATAGAACTGCGTCCAAAAATAATTTATATTTGTCATCCTGATTTCCGGACCTTTTTTGGAATATCATTATATTCTGTTTTTTTTGGTTAACAGTCAGAGCCCAGGTCTGACAGAACCTGTGAAGACGATCTAGGTGCTGCTGTAACCCCTCTTTAGTGGGAGACAGCAGCACCAGGTCATCTGCGTACAGCAAGACACTTGATTTCAGTGTTGTGTAGGGTGATACCAGGTGCTTCCGATTCTTCTAATGTTTTTGCCAATTCATTAATGTAGATGTTAAATAGTGTTGGACTTATTGGGCAGCCCTGTTTCACTCCCCGTCCCTGAGAGAAGAAGTATGTTTGCTTGTTGCCAATTTTAACCACACATTTGTTTTTAGTGTACATTGATTTAATATGTTTAATATATATATTTAATATATGTTTTCCCCCCAATACCACTTTCTATTAGTTTATAAAAAAGACCTTCGTGCCAAATTGAATCAAATGCTTTCTTGAAATCTACAAAACACGAGTAGATTGTGCCTTTGTTTCGGTTTACTTGTTTGTCAATTAGAGTGTGGAGGGTGGAAATGTGGTCTGTTGTACAATAAGGACGTTGTGTTCGTCAAGGAAATGGTGTAGTCTGCTATTTATAATACTGCAGAGAATTTCCCCCAAGTTTCTGTTAACGCAAATTCCTCTGTAAT
>NC_092101.1:34188312-34238312 GCF_045679555.1 Salvelinus alpinus | reverse complement strand
AGGAGGGGGAGAGGGCACAGGTAGGGAGGAGGAGGGGGAGAGGGCACAGGTAGGGAGGAGGAGGGGGGAGAGGACACAGGTAGGGGGGAGGAGGGGGAGAGGACACAGGTACAGGGAGGAGGAGGGGGAGAGGGGACAGGTAGGGAGGAGGAGGGGGAGAGGACACAGGTAGGGGGGAGGAGGGGGAGAGGACACAGGTACAGGGAGGAGGAGGGGGGAGAGGGCACAGGTAGGGAGGAGGAGGGGGAGAGGGCACAGGTAGGGAGGAGGAGGGGGAGAGGACACAGGTAGGGGGGAGGAGGGGGAGAGGACACAGGTACAGGGAGGAGGAGGGGGGAGAGGGGACAGGTAGGGAGGAGGAGGGGGAGAGGACACAGGTACAGGGAGGAGGAGGGGGAGAGGGCACAGGTAGGGAGGAGGGGGGGAGAGGACACAGGTACAGGGAGGAGGAGGGGGAGAGGGGACAGGTAGGGAGGAGGAGGGGGAGAGGGCACAGGTAGGGAGGAGGGGAGGGGGGAGGGCACAGGTACAGGGAGGAGGAGGGGGAGAGGGCACAGGTACAGGGAGTGGGTATTTCTACAGGTACAGGGAGTGGGTATTTCTACAGGTACAGGGAGTGGGTATTTCTACAGGTACAGGGAGTGGGTATTTCTACAGGTACAGGGAGTGGGTATTTCTACAGGTACAGGGAGTGGGTATTTCTACAGGTACAGGGAGTGGGTATTTCTACAGGTAAGCTACAAGTATGAGGCCCAGTATTCTACACATTCTGGGACAATACAGATATTGACAGATTGAAGAGACCTCTGTCTGCATTCACATAGCTAGGCATTGAGGGACATAGTAAGTACGTAGGTCTTTGTACAGGTGTATAAGGAAGATGTATGAGGCCCAGATCATGTACAGGATGCTCAGAGCTCTTTGATAGGCTCTGGGGGCAGACATGGTGATACCAGTGTGTATCCCAGTGTGTATCCCTGTCCTCCCTGATGGCTACTGCTCCTTAATGACCTATTCTGATACCCTCTCGGCCTCACTTTGACAGTCAGACACAGGAACATTCAGGTCTACAAGTCAACACAGTCAGCAACGTCTCCCCTCAATTGATGGAGTGCCCTGAAAGAAAAAGTGCACTGGTGATGGGTGGCCAGAGAGAATGAAAGAGACGGGAGAGGGTGGGCTGGTTGTGAGTCATACTGTAATGTCTGAAAGACACATGTCAGGTTTAAGTTAAGATGAGTTTGGTTTGTGCGTGTCTGGCATAGAAAAGCACCTGCCACCACATGGACCCATCTTTAAGCAGCAGCTCTCGTGGTGCTGTTTACATGTTGGGAAATGAGCCAGGAGCCAGCCAGCCATGCTCCGTCCAGACAGACAGAGAGAGAATTCCCCTGATAATGAGCTCTGAGTTGGTGTGCTGCCAAATAAATATAGAATTACAGAATCACAGAACATTGACTTGAATGAGAATGTACATTCTAGTAATTATATTTCTATGTCTGCTGCTCTCTGGGTTACTGCAGGCAGATGGGACCTCTCTACTGAGTGCCTATAAGGGCTGACAGGTCGCTCAGACGATCCCAGATGGGTATAATTTGCCACTCAGGACAGGTTGCTCAGACGATCCCAGATGGGTATAATTTGCCACTCAGGACAGGTTGCTCAGACGATCCCAGATGGGTATAATTTGCCACTCAGGACAGGTTGCTCAGACGATCCCAGATGGGTATAATTTGCCACTCAGGACAGGTCGCTCAGACGATCCCAGATACCAGATGGTATCGGTTACCACTTAGGATTTTCCCAGAGAATCTGTGGCTGGGGGGGGGGAATATTGGGGACATAAGAAGACGGTGGTGTGTATGACTGGAAAGTTTTACTGCTGAACAAGATTATCCTCTTACCATTCTGCAGTAGGTACAGTGCATTCGGAAAGTATTCAGACCTGTTATGTTCCCCAGTTTCTGTGTTGTAGTTTGTATTTGAGTGTGTGTGTTTCAGGAGATGGCTTCCTGAATTCTCCCCAAGCAGCTGATTGGTCAGCCCCATTGATGATTGGAGCTGACCCCGCCCCCTCGTCAAGTAGAATCCAAGAATGGCGTAGCAGTCGGATGTGTCTTTGTCCTGTCTTGTCCCGTGTAAATAGTATTCGTATTTTTCGTATACATTTCGTATTTATTTTAATTTCACTTTCCATCTAGGAACTGAATATACATTCCTACATTCCGCCTCACCCAATGTGGTACGGACCTGCTATTTTTTATATACTTTTGAACCGTAACCCCAATCAGAAGCTAGCCAGATAACTAGCTACTAGCTAGTAGTCAGTTAGCCACTGCTGCGGTCTTCGCCCTTAACTCGGACACAGCCAGCTTCAATACCAGGCCGATACCTGCCAGTCTGCAAGCGCGATATCAACCCAGAGCATATAGGACTGCTTTTTCTCTACCACATCACCGGATTCCTGACGCAAGCTCTGGACAATTACACCGTATTATCACAGCTAGCTAGCTGCAACCGAGTGGCTACTACTGGCTAACACCTCTGTCCCGAAGCAAGCACCAGTTAGCCTTGAGCTAGCCTCGAGCTAGGCCCATCTGCCGGCTAGCTGCAGCGCGATATCAACCCAGAGCATATAGGACTGCTTTTTCTCTACCACATCACCGGATTCCTGACGCAAGCTCTGGACAATTACACCGTATCATCACAGCTAGCTAGCTGCAACCGAGTGGCTACTACTGGCTAACACCTCTGTCCCGAAGCAAGCACTAGTTAGCCTTGAGCTAGCCTCGAGCTAGGCCCATCTGCCGGCTAGCTGCAAGCGCGATATCAACCCAGAGCATATAGGACTGCTTTTTCTCTACCACATCACCGGATTCCTGACGCAAGCTCTGGACAATTACACCGTATCATCACAGCTAGCTAGCTGCAACCGAGTGGCTACTACTGGCTAACACCTCTGTCCCGAAGCAAGCACCAGTTAGCCTTGAGCTAGCCTCGAGCTAGGCCCATCTGCCGGCTAGCTGAAGAGCTAGTGCCACTGCCACGAAGCTAGCACCAGTTAGCAAACACTATTCTACAATTCACAACCTCTCTTTCGCCATCGCCATCTGGCTTGGATTCTCTGTCGACACAACCACGTCTGAGCAGACCCCCTCCGTCTGAGCAGACCACCCCCCGGGCTACTAACTTTACACGCCGCGTGCTAGCTTAGTGGAGGCCTCCTCTGCTCCATCTACGGCTGCCCCCTGGACACTATGATCACTTGGCTACATAGCTGATGCATGCTTGACTGTCCATTAATTCACGGTACTCCATTCTGTTTATTTGTGTCTTATCTGTCGGCTCTGTGCTTTAACTCAGGATCTGTGTGTAGTTAATCCGACCCTCTCTGCCTAGTCATCGCCATTTTTTACCTGTTGTTGCTGTGTCAGACTAGCACCCTGTTATTGCTGCTGTTATCTTACCTGTTGTTTTAGCTAGCTCTCCCAATCAAGACCTGCAATCACTTTATGCCTTATTGTATGTCTCTCTCAAATATCAATATGCCTTGCATACTGTTGTTCAGGCTAGTTTTCATTGTCATTGTTTTGGTTTGCAATGGACCCTGTAGTTCCACTCTCCGTACCTCTGATACCCCCTTTGTCCCACCCCCCACACATGCGGTGACCTCACCCATTGAGACCAGCATGTCCAGAGATACAACCTCTCTTATCATCACCCAGTGCCTGGGCTTGCCTCCGCTGTACCCGCGCCCCTCCATACCCCTGTCTGCACATTATGCCCAGACTCTATTCTACCACGCCCATAAATCTGCTCCTTTTATTCTTTGTCCCCAACGCTCTAGGCGACCAGTTTTGATAGCCTTTAGCCGCACCCTCATCCTACTACTCCTCTGTTCCTCGGGTGATGTGGAGGTAAACCCAGGCCCTGCATGTCCCCAGTCACCCTCATTTGTTGACTTCTGCGATCGAAAAAGCCTTGGCCTCATGCATGTCAACATCAGAAGCCTCCTCCCTAAGTTTGCCTTACTCACCGCTTTAGCACACTCTGCCAATCCTGATGTCCTTGCCGTGTCCGAATCCTGGCTTAGGAAGGCCACCAAAAATTCTGAGATTTCCATACCCAACTATAACACTTTCCGTCAAGATAGAACTGCCAAAGGGGGAGGAGTTGCAATCTACTGCAGAGATAGCCTGCAAAGTTCTGTCATACTTTCCAGGTCTATGCCCAAACAGTTCGAACTTCTAATTTTAAAAATTAATCTCTCCAGAAATAAGTCTCTCACTGTTGCCGCCTGCTACCGACCCCCCTCAGCTCCCAGCTGTGCCCTGGACACCATCTGTGAATTGATCGCTCTCCATCTAGCTTCAGAGTTTGTTCTGTTAGGTGACATAAACTGGGATATGCTTAACACCCCGGCAGTCCTACAATCCAAGCTTGATGCCCTCAATCTCACACAAATCATCAAGGAACCCACCAGGTACAACCCTAAATCCGTAAACATGGGCACCCTAATAGACATTATCCTGACCAACCTGCCCTCCAAATACACCTCTGCTGTCTTCAATCAAGATCTCAGCGATCACTGCCTCATTGCCTGTATCCGCCACGGGTCTGCGGTCAAACGACCACCCCTCATCACTGTCAAACGCTCCCTAAAACACTTCTGCGAGCAGGCCTTTCTAATCGACCTGGCCCGGGTACCCTGGAAGGATATTGACCTCATCCCGTCAGTTGAGGATGCCTGGTCATTCTTTAAATGTTACTTCCTCACCATATTAGACAAGCATGCTCCGTTCAAAAAATGCAGAACCAAGAACAGATATAGCCCTTGGTTCACTCCAGACCTGACTGCCCTCGACCAGCACAAAAACATCCTGTGGCGAACTGCAATAGCATCGAAGAGCCCCCGCGATATGCAACTGTTCAGGGAAGTCAGGAACCAATACACGCAGTCAGTCAGGAAAGCAAAGGCCAGCTTTTTCAAGCAGAAATTCGCATCCTGTAGCTCTAACTCCAAAAAGTTCTGGGATACTGTAAAGTCCATGGAGAACAAGAGCACCTCCTCCCAGCTGCCCACTGCACTGAGGCTAGGTAACACGGTCACCACCGATAAATCCGTGATAATCGAAGACTTCAACAAGCATTTCTCAATGGCTGGCCATGCCTTCTTCCTGGCGACTCCAACCTTGGCCAACAGCCCCGCCCCCCCCGCTGCTACTCGCCCAAGCCTCCCCAGCTTCTCCTTTACCCAAATCCAGATAGCAGATGTTCTGAAAGAGCTGGAAAACCTGGACCCATACAAATCAGCTGGGCTTGACAATCTGGACCCCCTATTTCTGAAACTGTCCGCCGCCATTGTCGCACCCCCTATTACCAGCCTGTTCAACCTCTCCTTCGTATCATCTGAGATCCCCAAGGATTGGAAAGCTGCCGCGGTCATCCCCCTCTTCAAAGGGGGAGACACCCTGGACCCAAACTGTTACAGACCTATATCCATCCTGCCCTGCCTATCTAAGGTCTTCGAAAGCCAAGTCAACAAACAGATCACTGACCATCTCGAATCCCACCGTACCTTCTCCGCTGTGCAATCCGGTTTCCGAGCCGGTCACGGATGCACCTCAGCCACGCTCAAGGTACTAAACGACATCATAACCGCCATCGATAAAAGACATTACTGTGCAGCCGTCTTCATCGACCTGGCCAAGGCTTTCGACTCTGTCAATCACCATATTCTTATCGGCAGACTCAGTAGCCTCGGTTTTTGTAATGACTGCCTTGCCTGGTTCACCAACTACTTTGCAGACAGAGTTCAGTGTGTCAAATCGGAGGGCATGTTGTCCGGTCCTCTGGCAGTCTCTATGGGGGTACCACAGGGTTCAATTCTCGGGCCGACTCTTTTCTCTGTATACATCAATGATGTTGCTCTTGCTGCGGGCGATTCCCTGATCCACCTCTACGCAGACGACACCATTCTATATACTTCCGGCCCTTCCTTGGACACTGTGCTATCTAACCTCCAAACGAGCTTCAATGCCATACAACACTCCTTCCGTGGCCTCCAACTGCTCTTAAACGCTAGTAAAACCAAATGCATGCTTTTCAACCGTTCGCTGCCTGCACCCGCACGCCCGACTAGCATCACCACCCTGGACGGTTCCGACCTAGAATATGTGGACATCTATAAGTACCTAGGTGTCTGGCTAGACTGCAAACTCTCCTTCCAGACTCATATCAAACATCTCCAATCCAAAATCAAATCAAGAATCGGCTTACAGCTGTATCCGATTAGACTCCTTCTGAAGCTATATAAAAGCCAGTGTTCTGTACAGAAGAGAGATGAGTGCTGAGAGATGATTGCTGAGAGAGGAGGCTGATGGCTGAGGGTGATATACTGTGTTGGTTGTTCTCAGAGGGAGATGATTGCTGAGAGAGGAGGCTGATGGCTGTGAGGGTGATATACTGTGTTGGTTGTTCTCAGAGAGAGATGATTAGTGTGTCCTGTATTGGTTGAGTGAGAGAGCTGATTGGTTATGTCTGTTGTGTGTCAATAGGACGCAGTGTTTTGATTATTGAAATTGTTTGTTATTCTGTTTCATTTGTTCCCAGGGGGGAAGGGGAAGGCACCTAGGGAGTGCTTAGGCAAGAGGCCCGCGAGCATACATATACCCGTAGTATATTCACTGTCTAGGCACACTAGGAAAGACCTGGGCGGACCACCCCCTGTATTTTGGTTAGCGCACCAGGTGGTGCTAAGTTAGGTAAGTAGTGGGTAGGCAGGTAAGGTAGGAGAGGGGGCTTTGATATTTACATTCTTTGCTTTGGTTCCGTCCAGCCCCTTTTCCCCAAATTTACCGTGTGACGGAATAAATTCCTTGTAAACGGTACAAAAAATCTAATAAAATTTTATTTGTCACCTACACATGGTTAGCAGATGTTAATGCGAGTGTAGCGAAATGCTTGTGCTTCTATTCTCTGCCTTTTGTCATCCTTACTCGCACCTACAGTCCATACCTCTTTCGCTTCACGGAGAGTTGAGTTGTAGCCGGGGGTTGCGTTCCCTCTTCATAGAGGCGTGCGTAACAAGACCCCTTCCCCTTTTACACATTTTGTTATGTTACAGCCTTATTCTAATATGGATTAAATTAAAATTGTATTAAAATAAAAAAACAGGAATACCTTATTTACATAAGTATTCAGACGCTTTGCTATGAGACTCAAAATTGAGCTCAGGTGCATCCTGTTTCCATTGATCATCCTTGAGCTATTTCTGCAACTTGATTGGAGTCCACCTGTGGTAAATTCAATTGATTGGACATGATTTGGAAAGGCACACACCCACAGTTGACAGTGCATGTCAGAGCAAATACCAAGCCTTGGAGTACCTGTTTTTATAGCGGGAAAACAACATTATCAAAAGGGACCGCAAATGTGATTATGCATGTAATGCTTTATTATAAAGGTGGGAAATTATCTTCCCCAAACGTGCGGCTTATATATGCCAGTTAGGCTCTAAACACCTTGTAAAGCGGATTAATGTGCTTCATTTTAAGAAGTTATTTGGCCACTTTAGTTGTGATACAAACCTTATCAAAACATACAGGCCTATGGGCTAGGCTACATGAGGTGTGCAACAATGATTAAAAAAAGTTGCAGAAGGCAGTTTCTTATGCTGGTCATAATTCACGAGTGATAGGGTAATATTGTCACCCATCATTTCATTTTGTCTTTACATACACTAAATAATATATGTGTGAAATTTGTTTTGATTTAGAATAGACCATTATCATACACCTGTCTTGAAACAGGGACAGCAGGAAAAAATGTATGCACTTAAATACGAATGGAAGACGATTTTCCCGTGGTTCATTTTCATGCCAGCCAGGTAGGCTATACTCCTGGAGTAAAGAGAAGCAATATGCTTAATATTAGGGAAGTTGTGAAATAAATATAGTAGGCCTAGTCTATAGAAAGCTGATGGGATCATCCTCTTTTTAGGAGAGGTCATCACTTGCGCAATTTCATAACCTTTAAAAATGTAGCGCAACATGAGCTCATAGGTTCTCATGAAGTGTTTGATTAGATTTTTGATTACATTTGCATTGATGTCAGAGTGATTAGAGAGACAATAGAGTGCTGAGTACCAGGCAGTTAGCAAGTTTGGTAGGCTACTAATGACCATCAGCAGCATCAGAGCTTGGAGAAGCCTAATTACCGTGACTTAAAAGGTCACATGGAATTTGACTGCCTTCATGACTTCGTGACTGCTGGTGTGACGGTAATATGGTCACCGCAACAGCCCTAGTGGTGGCAGCATCATGCTATGGGGATGGTTTTCAGCATCAGGGACTGGGAGACTAGTCAGGATCGAGGGAAAGATGAACAGAGCAAAGTACAGAGAGATCCCTGATGAAAACCTGCTCCAGAGCGTTCAGGACCTCAGACTGGGGTGAAGATTCACCTTCCAACAGGACAACGACACTAAGCACACAACCAAGATAACGCAGGAGTGGCTTTGGGACAAGTCTCTGAATGTCCTTGAGTGGCCCAGTCAGAGCCCAGACTTGAACCCGATCAAACATCTCTGGAGAGATCTGAAAATAACTGTGCAGCAACGCTCCCCATCCTACCTGACAGAGCTTGAGAGGATCTGCAGAGAAGAATGGGAGAAACTCCCCAAATACAGATATGCCAAGCTTGTAGAGTCATAGCGAAGAAGACTCAAGGCTGTAATTGCTGCAAAAAGGCTGCAAAAAGGGTCTGAATCCTCAAGTAAATGTTTTTTTTTTTTTTTTTTTTTTTTACACATTTGCAAAGATTTCTACAAATCTATTTTTGCTTTGTCATTATGGGGTATTGTGTGTAGATTGATGAGGGGAAAAAACGATTTAACCCATTTTAGAATGAGGCTGTAACGTAACAAAAAGTCAAGGGGTCTGAATACTTTCCGAATGCACTGTATATACCTGCACCATTCCTGCATGAATGCAAATCACAGAAGCAAAAAAAAATATATGATTTACTTCAATAGTACATCGGTTGCACACATAACTGAGATCTAAACAATAGCAATTGGGGATATGTTGACCACAATTCTGTTTGACTACATTTCCCATGGCAGTATTTTGGGGGCATCTCCCTTATACCCACTAATCTAACAGTGAACCACCTACTTGAAGAGCATAAAGCCCCTCTGTTAGCTTTAAAAACTTCTTGTCAATAGGGGGGCGCTGTTTTCACTTTGGAAAAAATCGTGCCCAATTTAAACGGCCTCGTACTCTATTCTAGATCATACAATATGCATATTATTATTACTATTGGATAGAAAACACTCAAGTTTCTAAAACTGTTTGAATTATATCTGTGAGTAAAACAGAACTCATTTTGCAGCAAACTTCCAAACAGGAAGTGAAAAATCTGAAAACGAGGCTCTGTTTCAGGGCCTGCCGATTCAATTGCCTTATATTTATCGATATGCATGCCCTTCATACGCCTTCCACTAGATGTCAACAGGCAGTGGTAGGTGGAATGGGGTGTCTAGCTTGATCTGAGGTCGAACAAGAGCTTTTGGAGTGACAGGTCAGCCATTTTGTCAGTTTTCCAAGGTGCGCGAAGGAGCTCCACATTGTCTTCTGAAAAGCGGTCGGTATACACGGCGAATATCTCCAGCTCTGATTTTATTTGATATATTTGATAATAACATCATAAAGTAGGTTTTTTCAACCGAGTTTTATCAGTTTATTCAACGTTTATTGGGACTTTTGGAGTTTTCCGTTCTTTGCGCCAAGAGAGGATGGGAATGTTAGTAACCTTGGCTAGCATTTTGGCGTGAATTCGACAGAAGAAATGGACATTCTAAAACCAAACAACGATTTATTCTGGACCAAGGACTCCTTGTACAACATTCTGATGGAAGCTCAGCAAAAGTAAGAAAAAATGTATGATGTTATTTCGTATTTCTGTGTAAAATATAGACTCCTATTCTCCGCCGTGTTGGTGAGTGCTGTCTCACAATAACGCAAGCTGTATGTTATGGTAAAGTTATTTTTAAAAATCGAACACAGCGGTTGCATTAAGAACCAGTGTATCTTTCATTTGCCATACCACAAGTATTTTTATGTAAAGTTTATGATGAGTTCTTTGGTCAGATTAGGTGAGTGTCCAAAATATCTCCGGACATTCTGGGAAAATGTTGCTACATATTCACAATGTATAACCACGATTGCAGCGCTAAATATGCACATTTTCGAACAAAACATAAGTGTATTGTATAACATAATGTTATAAGACTGTCATCTGATGAAGTTGTCCAAAGGTTAGTGATTCATTTTATATCTTTTGCTGGTTTTTGCGAAAGCTACCTTTGCAGTGAATGTGGTATTGTGCTATTGTGGTAAGCTAATATAATTCTACATTGTGTTTTCGCTGTAAAACACTTAAAAAATCGGAAATATTGGCTGGATTCACAAGATGTTTATCTTTCATTTGCTGTACACCATGTATTTTTCATAAATGTTTTATGATGAGTATTTATATATTTCACGTTGCTCTCTGTAATTATTCTGGCTGCTTCGGTGCTATTTGTGATGGTAGCTGCAATGTAAAACTATGATTTATACCTCAAATATGCAAGTTTTTCGAACAAAACATAAATGTATTGTATAACATGTTATAAGACTGTCATCTGATGAAGTTGTTTCTTGGTTAGTGACTAATTATATCTCTATTTTGTCGGTTTTGTGAAAGCTACCTATGCGGTGGAAACATGTTGAAAATATGCGGTTGTGTGTTTGACTATTGTGGTTAGCTAATAGAAATACATATTGTGTTTTCGCTGTAAAACATTTTAAAAATCAGAAATGATGGCTGGATTCACAAGATGTTTATCTTTCATTTGCTGTATTGGACTTGTGATTTCATGAAAATTATATTATATGATATCCCTGTCCCGTTAGGCTAGGCTATGCTAGTCAGCTTTTTTGATGAGGAGGATCCCGGATCCGGGATGGATATTAAGTAAAGGTTAAAGCAGTGCCACCCTGGCCGGCTCTGGCCCCAGGCTAGCAGTGGTTTAATTAATGACAAATCTGGTGTTCTGTGGCTCGGGAGCAGACGACGAGAGAATGGTGGGCAGGGAGGTAGGGAGAGATTTAAAACAAAGAGAACACACCTTTACTTTAACCCTCGTGATATTTCCAGCAGCCCCCTCTTTCTTCCTCATTCCTCCCGCCATCCTCCTCCCTCCCTCCCTCCTCCCTCCCCTCAACTCCACTTTAATCAAGGAGATGCCAGAGAACTCCAGGGGGAATTACATGCTCTTCATAAGATCTCCCTCTCTGGCAAATTAAAAGAGCGCCAACGAGTCATTATGTCAGGGGCAGAGAGAATGGGACAAGATGGTGATGGTGGGGGGAGAGGTGTACGTGTATGTGCTTGTGTGTGTGTGTGTAGTTACTCATTGAAGACAGTCAATAGGTGACGGGTGTACAGCCACAGATCTCAGATGAGAAAGGAAGTTCAACAAAGAGAGATATTGTGGAGGGGCAGGGAGAACATTCACACAGCCATTCACCAATAAAAAGCAACAAGCGCCTACCACATAGGCTGTGTACCTTTCTCTAATGGGAAAAGATTGATTCCAGTAGTAAAAGGAAAAGGCTTGTGAGAGATCCGGCCACCCACTGCAACATGTCTTGGAGATGCACTGAGAGAGAGAGAGCCATGGCTGTTACAATGTGCTCTCTGACTGAGTCCCAAATTACATCCTGTTCCCTTTATAGTGCAATCATTTTGACCAGGGCTTATTACCTATTTCATGCACTATATAGGGAATAGGTTGCCATTTGGGATGCAAGCAAGTATTTGGGATTCAAGCAAGTATTTGGGATTCAGGCAGGAGCTCTGTAATCTAACACTCCGTGGGATCAGTCCAACTCTGACAGACACTGACACACCGTCCCTCAACCTGTCCCTCCAACCTGTCCCTCAAATCGCTACACCGTCAGGGCGTAATTGGGACTTGAGTGGGGGTGTGACACGGTGACTGATAACACCATGGTAACACCATGACTGTTGACACAGCAATCGGAACCATGGCGACACTGACTGTGTCCCAAATGGCACCCTTTTACATATTTAGTGCACTACTTTAGAACAGGGACCATATGACTCTGGTCAAAAGTAATGCACTATATAGGGAATATGGTGCCATTTGGGACGAATGCCCTGTATTTTTTCCACAGGAACTGTGAAGAATAGGGCCTCACGCAGGTAGCTACTGAGAGGAATATAATTTCCTGTTGTCTTCCACAACCAAAGCCAGGCTTCCGAGATTCACTTGTTATCATCAAGGATAATTAGTTGGAGGAATGTATTTGCATCGCTAATTTCTCACTCTCCCACGTCTCTGTGTCTAAACATGCACGCACGCACGCACGCACGCACGCACGCACGCACGCACACACACACACACACACTTAAGTAACACAGCTCCTAATAAGCCTTTAATAGCTGCTGTTTGAACCGAAGCCTTTGAAGAGGACCCCTAAGGTTTAGGTTAGTCAGCAGAGTTTACTCATACAGTAGACTAGCACGTAACACTTTACACCCTGGACACATCTGCATAATTACTCATCACCTACTAGAGGTGTGTGTAATAGTGTGTGAATTTGTGTATTGTATGCTAATCATGTTATCGTGTATTGCGTGCGTGCGTGCGTGCGTGCGTGCGTGCGTGCGTGTGTGTGTGCGTGTGTGTGTGTCAGCACTTTGGTGGACCTTACAGAGTAGTGATGGCAAGTCAGAAATAGGATTCTGGCTCAGAGTGTTGCGTGTTCAATCCCACTTTTATTTGTATTTTTTTTTACCCTGTCCCAAACCCGAATGCCTAAACTTAACCTAACCATTTGGAATGAATGCCTAAACTTAACCTAACCATTTGGAATGGATGCCAAAAACTTAACCAAACCATTTGGAATGGATGCCTGAACTTAAACTAACCATTTGGAATGAATGCCTAAACTTAACCTAACCATTTGGAATGAATGCCTAAACTTAACCTAACCATTTGGAATGAATGCCAAAAACTTAACCTAACCATTTGGAATGAATGCCTGAACTTAAACTAACCATTTGGAATGAATGCCTAAACTTAACCTAACCATTTGGAATGAATGCCAAAAACTTAACCAAACCATTTGGAATGAATGCCTGAACTTAACCTAACCATTTGGAATGAATGCCTAAATTTAACCGAACCATTTGAAATGAATTCCAAAAACTTAACCTAACCATTTGGAATGAATGCCTAAATTTAACTGTGGAGTTGTTTTTGTTTTAAACCTATCCCAAACCTTAACTCTTAATTTACCCAATCCATTATTAATGTCTAAACTTAACCAGCCGCGAGGTGCCGACACCAACAGTGGACCAACCCAGGGTGTCCAAAACATCTTGAAATGTGACGTTTAGAGCAACTTTGAAATTTGACGTTTGGAGAAACGTGGACAAACGTTGTAATCTGATGTAAAACTGGTAAAACCATGAGATCTTGTTGCCCACCCACCCACCTACCAATCCATCCCACACTATGGCAGTGATGATCATGAGCCTTTTTAAAATGAATATTCCAAAGCCATTCCACTGCTCTCTGACAGCAACCCCGCAGACAGCCACCTGCTTGACATCCCAACAGGAGTGAGAATCAGAGAGCAATAGATGGCAAGATATCACCATTAACATGATTTAAATAACCAACAGAAGAAAAATACAACGTTATGTGGGGGGAAAGCACTGAGATTATAGCTGCATCCCACATGGCACCCTTTTCCCTGTCACACCTGATCTGGTTCACCTGTCCTTGTGATTGTCCGCACCACCTCCACGTGTCGCTTATTATCCCTGGTGTATATATCCCTGTGTTTCCTGTCTCTCTTTTCCAGTTTGCCTTGTTTGCCAAGTCAACCAGCGTTCTTCCTTGCTCCTATTTTGCCCAGTCTCTGTTTGTTTCTAGTCCTCCTGGTTTGACCCTTGCCTGTCCTGACTCTGAACCTGCCTGCCTGACCACTCTGCCTGTTCTGACTCCCTATACCAGCCTGTACTGTTTTTGGACTCGGATCTGGTTTCTGACCCCTGCCTGGCCTGACCTCGAGACTGCATATCGTCTGGTACTGTTTGGACAATGACCTGGTTTATGAACTCTCGCCTGTCCCCGACCTGCCTTTGCCTACTCCCTTTGTTATAATAAATATCGGAGCTCTACCATCTGCCTCCTGTGTCTGCATTTGTCTCGCCTTGTGCCCTTATAGTACGAACTGGCCATGACAGACCCAGCAGACTTGGACCAGCTCTGTCACGTTGTCTCCCTGCAGGGAGCCACCATTGGGAGACATGAGGAGCTACTTCAGGACCTTCTGGAAGAGCTTCATTCCCTGACGGAACGCCACGACCAAGGGTTCAAGGCGATAATGGAGCAAATCAGTGAATTATCTCATAGGCAGCACGCCACATCTGACACCTCCCACCCACCCAGTAACCTTCCTACTAGTGGTGGATTGGTTTAACCTACCCCGGCTCCCCGAGAGCCCCGCTTACTTCTTCCGGAACGTTATGCAGGCAATTCTGGTACCTGCCGGGCGTTCCTTTCCAAGTCCTCTCTCATCTTCGAACTCCAGCCCTCTTCATTCCCGTCGGACCGATCGAGGATAGCGTATATAATGTCTGGAAGGGCGCTCTCCTGGGCAACTGCTGTGTGGGAGCAGTAATCTGCTGTGTGCCAGAGCTTGGAGGAATTCATGGCAGAATTGAGGAAGGTTTTTGATTCTCTGGTGCCCGGGAGGGAGGCGGCTCGACAACTACTGCAGGTACATCAGAACTCCCGTAGTGTGGCAGAGATAAGCACACGCAGTAGATTTTCGCACATCGGCCGCTGAGAGTTTCTGGAATCCGGAGGCTCTGTCCGACACCTTACTCCATGGACTGTTGGAGGGTATAAAGGACGAGCTCGGGAAATACCACTGGACCTCGATTCCCTTATTGCCCTTTCGATTAGGATTGAGGGCCACCAATGAGAACACCGGTATGAGAGGAGGTCGGGCCTCGGGAACACTCGTTAGTCTGATGATGGCACTCGTCCTAAGGAATCTGGAAATCCCTGAAGTGTGTATTTCCGAGGAGAGCCGAAAACACCCGAGGTTCCCCGACAATCATCAACAACGGGTGAGTTGTATACTCCTGAGCCTATGCAACTGGGAAGAGCTAGGTTATCGGTTGGGGAATGCTCACGTAGGCTGAGTTCAAACTGTTGTCTGTACTGTGGAGGGGCAGTACATTGTCCTGTCTTTGGCATCATTAAAATGAAGACTGTTAGATTATCAAATCAATTCTCTGAAATGATTATTACGTGATTAACTAATCAGTTAAATGTAATTAACTAGGAAGTCGGGGCACCAAGGAAAATACTCAGATTACAAAGTTATAATTTTCCTAATATAACTTTCAGATATTTTAATATCTGATCAATTAGTCTTCTAATTAATGAGTTATTCTTTACCTCACGTTAGTCTCATTCCAAACGTCGTAAATTGTTGGTTATCTGCACGAACCCAGTCTTCACTATGAATCATCCATACATCAATTGTCTCAATCATTTATTTATTAACTAACTAAATAATCACAGAAATGCACACACAAACAAACAAAATAGATATGGTTACAAGGAAATGATAGGGGATTTTCCCTAGTGGGCTAAACCGGCATGGCGGCTTGGTAGACAAAGGGACTGAGAAGAGCGCTAAAGACAAAAGAGTCGCTACACAGTTGATAATTAGAACAATTGAACTGCTACTCCTTTGCACATGAACGCTCACTCATTCGGGAATAATTGCAATCAATATATATATTTACGCTCAGTGTGTCATCGTGATCTCTGTTGGAAAGTTTGTTTCTGTTGGAGAGTTTGTCCGCCCTCTCTCTCTCTTCCGTGATTAGAATGGATAGTTCAGAGTTCCATTCAGAAATGTTTTTATAGAATAGATGTTTCAGCGGTTGTCGGCCTTTGCAATCAATGGTATAGAATTCCTAGCTGCAGACTAGTAATTAGTATCAAAGATTTGCTCTTATTCTGTCGGATCGATAGTCTTAGAGTTTAACCACGTGGTATGGTTAAAACATTCAGCAATCTACTCAAACCTTAGCTCCCTCTGTGATGAGGTACTGGTCTGGTCTCAAACCTTAGCCCTCTCGTGGTAATCGAGGTAATAGGAAATCCTTCAGGTGGGGGTTATATTCGTAACAGTAGAAAGGGTCTGTCCCATGACGCCAGATCAATGTCTGTGCTCATGGGGCGGGCCAATGATTTAGTTAAACTCCAAAGGGAATTGGAGTTTCCTTCATTACACAGTTTAAAATTACATTACATAATTTCACAAATAGTTTCATCTTTACTCATTCATTTTATACAACAATTAGATGCAAGCCTCACAACTGAGACTCTTGTTTTAACAGAGTTATGGTAATGTGGCTGTATTGTCTCTCATGAGTTTCACAAAATTGTACAAAATGGACCAGTTCGTAGCTGGATTCTTCCCCGACCGTGTACACATTCCCCAAAACATGGACATTGTTCCGTTCTCAAGTTCTGTGATGTGGAAGAGGTTCCTTTGTTCTCCTTTGAAACTCACTCTCTCTATACTCTGGCCATGAGGAGAGAAACTCCTCTAGGAATAGTGACCTGCCTAACAGAGCCTGGGTGTAGGGGGAAGAGAGAGAGGTGGTGAGAGAGAGAGAGAGGTGGTGAGAGAGAGAGAGAGAGGTGGTGAGAGAGAGAGAGAGGGGGATGGTGCAGAGAGAGGGGGATGGTGCTCGCTGTACCCAAAGAGGGCCACGTCATGACAACATTATATAGCTACCTGCCCTGTTAGGAAACCCTTGTCTCTGGTGGGTACAAGTACTCTGGTGAGCCAGACTGGGAGTTCCCTAATTTCCATCACCCGCACTCCTTTTTTGTGCTTTTGCTTTGGGGAGACCTGTCTAAGTCTCTCCGAGTGCTCATTGACTCTGGGACTGATGAAAGTTTTATGGATGCTACTATTGTTTCTGAACTTGGTATTCCCGCTTAACCCCTCTCTGTCCCCATGGATGCTAGGGCACTGGACCTCCGCTCAATTGGAAGAGTCACCCATAGTACAGTGCCTGTTCATATACAGGAAACCACAGTGAGACCATAAAGTTCCTTCTCATTGCATCTTCCCATGTTCCTGTTGTCTTGGGATTTTCCTGGCTCCAAAAACACAATCCTGTTTTTGACTGGACCATGAGTTCCATCCTGGGTTGGAGCCCATTTTGCCATTCCCACTGTCTTAAAGCAGCACAGCTGTCCCCGAGACGTCCTCCTCAGGGCATTAGCAAGGCTTTGGATGTCTCTGCCATTCCCACTGAATACCATGACCTCCTGGAAGTTTTCAGTAAGGCACGTGCTACTTCTCTTCCCCCACACCGTACTTGTGCCATTGATCTCCTCCCAGGCACCACACTACCCAGTGGTCGGCTATATTCTCTAGCCGAGCCGGAGACCAAGGCCATGGAGGAGTACATAGAGGAGTCTCTGGCTACTGGAGGCGTCCGTCCGTCTGCATCTCCTGCCGGAGAAGGACAAGACCCTGCATCCGTGCATTGACTACCGGGGTCTGAATGACATTATGATTATGAATTGTTACCCCCTACCACTCCTCTCCTCGGCTTTTGAACCTCTCCAGGGGGCCACCATTTTTTCCAAGCTGGACCTTCGGAATGCCTACCACCTGGTTCGGATACGCGAAGGAGATGAGTGGAATACAGCATTCAACACAGCCAGCGGAAGAGAGGACAATTAGGAGAGAGAGAGAAATAAAAAAAGAGGAGAGGGAAATGAGAAGAGAGGAGAGGGAAATGAGAAGAGAGGAGAGGGAAATGAGAAGAGAGGATAGGGAAATGAGAAGATAGGAGAGGGAAAGGAAAAGAGAGGAGAGGGAAAGGAAAAGAGAGGAGAGGGAAATGAGAAGACAGGAGAGGGAAATGAGAAGACAGGAGAGGGAAATGAGAAGAGAGGAGAATTAGGAGAGGAGAGAAAGAGAAATGAGGAAAGAGGAGAAAGAAATGAGAAGAGAGGAGAGCGAAATGAGAAGAGAGGAGAGCGAAATGAGAAGAGAGGAGAGGGTAATGAGAAGATAGGAGAGGGAAATGAAAAGAGAGGAGAGGGAAATGAGAAGACAGGAGAGGGAAATGAGAAGAGAGGAGAATTAGGAGAGGAGAGAGAGAGAAATGAGGAAAGAGGAGAAGGAAATGAGAAGAGAGGAGAGCGAAATGAGAAGAGAGGAGAGCGAAATGAGAAGATAGGAGAGGGTAATGAGAAGACAGGAGAGGGAAATGAGAAGACAGGAGAGGGAAATGAGGAGAATTAGGAGAGGAGAGAGAGAAATGAGGAAAGAGGAGAAGGAAATGAGAAGAGGAGAGCGAAATTAAAAAAGAGGAGAGGGAAATGAGAAGAGAGGAGAGCGAAATGAGAAGAGAGGATAGGGAAATGAGAAGAGAGGAGAGGGTAATGAGAAGAGAGGAGAGGGAAATGAGAAGAGAGGAGATGGAAATTAGAAAAGTGTAGCTAAATAAGGTGTGACTTTAATTGCTTCTTTATTGGTTGGGCCTCATCATCCAGTAGGCGATGTGTGTGTAGCCTGGAAGGCCTGCGTGTGTGCGTGTGTCTGTGTGTGTGTGTGTGTGTCTGTGTGTGTGTGTGTGTGTGCATGTGCAAGTGCACGCGTGGTGTGTGTGTGTGGAGCCTGGGAGGCCTGTGTGTCTAGGGCCTGTCTGGGGAGAGATAAACAGAAAACTAAGATGGCAGATAGCTGAAGCTGAAATCTCACCACTGCAGACGCCACTACAATACGCCACACCTCTTCTAGACATACCCCCCGAAAGGACACACTGTAGAGGGGAAGGAGGATTCTACCACCTCACTATCCACAAACCACAGAAAATATGTAACTGCACATATGTAACTCTTTTCCAGATACATACTGTATACTGTATAAGGGCCTTACAAACACAACATTTATACACAAGAAATTAATACTAAATTATTAAGTGTATGCATTACACACAGAGGCCGATTTTATGTTGAACTGTATGTGAATCTTGAATGGTTATAAAAACACGTTATCATGTACAGTCTGTTTAAAGATACCCTTTTACTGGGCAAACACAACTTGCATATCGTCATAGACTAGGCCAAAACGTTAATCTTTCAACCTTGCTTGAATAAAACAATGCATTTTTTTATAGTGAGCAAGAGTTGCGCTTTTTCCTTTTCTATGATGATTCAAGTTTTTGGTTGAACCTCAACTCAACGTTGGTTGAGCGCCCTCCGTTTGTTTGTTGTCAAATAATATATATATTTTTTAAATGTAGTATGTAAATTATTAAAAGCATTAAAATTGGGATGTTTCCCACTTATTTACACAACCTACTCCACACTTGCGAAGTGAAAGTTTATAGAAAAGTTCTGAAATTAAGTAGTAAACAGAAGAAAAGCAGAATTGGTACAACACAATACCATTCTATTACACACATGACAAGTAAGATTGTGTGTGTGTGTGTGTGTGTGTGTGTGTGTGTGTGTGTGTGTGTGTGTGTGTGTGTGTGTGTGTGTGTGTGTGTGTGTGTGTGTGTGAGCGGTGTACCTCCCTCCCTGTGTGCTTTGCATGTGTGCGTTCTTCTGAGTTTGTGACGACACATCCAGTCTCCGTCTATTCCTCACACTATGCGTATGTGTTTGGAATGTACAGCCAATCTTATTCCCTTCCAGACTCAGAATGCAGGCTCACTGCTCAGTGTTCCAGAACCCTGGTCCCTGTGCTGAGAGGCAGGCAACAGGCAGACCTGAGAGACAGCTGTCGGGCGGGGAGGATATTTCCTCTTTAGAACTCATTATGCACACGGCATAGCCTCCATCCATCATCCCAAGCAGAGAGGTGTTGCTGACACTTTTAACGGGATATCTCCTTTAATCCAGCCCAGCTGTATAGGGTTCAGTACTGTGGGGTCTGACACACCAATAAAACACAGCCTGGGAGTGGAGAGGACCACACAGTGTGACTTGCAGCAGGGACTGGACCGTCACTCAGGCCTTGTGGACCTCTATGGTTCTGACTGACGGACGGACGGACGGACGAAGCAGAAAATATAATTTCTTCGGTTCACTCTGACATGTTGTTTATCCATTTGTACAGGGCAGATACAGTAAGTGAATGAAATGTGGTGAACCCGAGGTTCTACCACCTTGAGACAGCATAGAGTGGAACGAGAGGTTCTACCACCTTGAGACAGCAAAGAGTGGACCAGAGGTTCTACCACCTTGAGACAGCATAGAGTGGACCAGAGATTCTACCACCTCGAGAGAGCATAGAGTGAACCAGAGGATCTACCACCTTGAGACAGCATAGAGTGGACCAGATGATCTACCACCTTGAGACAGCATAGATGGAACAAGAGGTTCTACCACCTTGAGACAGCATAGATGGAACAAGAGGTTCTACCACCTTGAGACAGCATAGAGTGGAACGAGAGGTTCTACCACCTTGAGACAGCAAAGAGTGGACCAGAGGTTCTACCACCTTGAGACAGCATAGAGTGGACCAGAGATTCTACCACCTTGAGAGAGCATAGAGTGAACCAGAGGATCTACCACCTTGAGACAGCATAGAGTGGACCAGATGATCTACCACCTTGAGACAGCATAGAGTGGACCAGATGATCTACCACCTTGAAACAGCATAGAGTGGAACAAGAGGTTCTACCACCTTGAGACAACATAGAGTGGACCAGAAGTTCTACCACCTTGAGACAGTATAAATGGAACCCGAGGTTCTACCACCTTGAGACAGAATAGAGTGGACTAGAGGTTCTACCACCTTGAGACAGAATAGAGTGGACCAGAGGTTCTACCACCTTGAGACAGTATAGATGGAACCAGAGGTTCTACCACCTTGAGACAGCATAAAGTGGACCAGAGGTTCTACCACCTTGAGACAGTATAGAGAGGACCAGAGGTTCTACCACCTTGAGACAGCATAGATGGAACCAGAGGCTCTACCACCTGAGACAGCATAGAGTGGACCAGAGGTTCTACCACCTTGAGACTGCATAGAGTGGACCAGAGGTTCTACCACCATGAGACAGCATAGAGTGAACCAGAGGATCTACCACCTTCAGATAGCAGAGGGTGGATCCGAGGTTCTACCACCTTGAAACAGCATAGACGGAACCAGAGGTTCTACCACCTTGAGACAGCATAGATGGAACCAGAGGTTCTACCACCTTGAGACAGCATAGAGTTGACCAGAGGTTCTACCATCTTGAGACAGCATAGATAGAACCCGAGGTTCCACCACCTTGAGAAAGCAAGAGTGGACCAGAGGTTCTACCACTTTGAGACAGCATAGAGTGGACCAGAGGTTCTACCACCTTGAGACAGCATAGAGTGAAATAGAGGTTCTACCACCTTGAGACAGCATAGAGTGGACCAGAGGATCTACCACCTTCAGATAGCAGAGGGTGGATCCGAGGTTCTACCACCTTGAAACAGCATAGACGGAACCAGAGGTTCTACCACCTTGAGACAGCATAGATGGAACCAGAGGTTCTACCACCTTGAGACAGCATAGAGTTGACCAGAGGTTCTACCATCTTGAGACAGCATAGATAGAACCCGAGGTTCCACCACCTTGAGAAAGCAAGAGTGGACCAGAGGTTCTACCACTTTGAGACTGCATAGAGTGGACCGGCGGTTCTACCACCTTGAGACAGCATAGAGTGAAATAGAGGTTCTACCACCTTGAGACAGCATAGAGTGGACCAGAGGTTCTACCACCTTGAGACAGTAGAGTGGACCAGAGGTTCTACCACCTTGAGAAAGCATAGAGTGGACCAGAGGTTCTACCACCTTGAGACAGCATAGAGTGGACTAGAGTTTCTACCACCTTGATACAGCATAGAGTGGACTAGAGGTTCTACCACCTTGAGACAGCATAGAGTGGACTAGAGGTTCTACCACCTTGAGACAGTATAGAGTGGACCAGAGGTTCTACCACCTTGAGACAGCATAGAGTGGACCAGAGGTTCTACCACCTTGAGACAGCATAGAGTGGAACCAGAGGTTCTACCACCTTGAGACAGCATAGAGTGGAACCAGAGGTTTTACCACCTTGAGACAGTATAGAGTGGACTAGAGGTTCTACCACCTTCAGACAGTATAGAGTTGACCAGAGATTCTACCACCTTGAGACAGCATAGAGTGGGCCAGAGGGTATACCACCTTGAGACAGCATAGAGTGGACCAGAGGTTCTACCACCTTAAGACAGCATAGAGTGGACTAGAGTTTATATCACCTTGAGACAGCATAGAGTGGCCCAGAGGTTCTACTACCTTGAGACAGTATAGAGTGTACCAGAGGTTCTACCACCTTGAGACAGCATAGAGCAGGCATTAAATAGATTCCTGTTTGGAATTCTAATGGAAAACCAACAACAGCTTCACCACCTATAAAATCCAACTTTAATCACCAGTTTACACAGATAAGGCTGCACTGTGTCCATCACAGTTTTTTTGTGGCCTTGGCATGAGGGAAGATAGAATCAGTGTGTGTGTGTGTGTGTGTGTGTGTGTGTGTGTGTGTGTGTGTGTGTGTGTGTGTGTGTGTGTGTGTGTGTGTGTGTGTGTGTGTGTGTGTGTGTGTGTGTGTGTGTGTAGATCGTGTATGTGCCAGCCTCTTGCCTGCTCTAATGACCAGGGAGAGAATGCCATGGCAGAGCCAATAGGGATGTAATTAGAACACAGCTAACACAGACAATGATGCCCTGTCACAACACACCAGGCTGCCAACACACACACACACACACATATATATGCCTAGTGGATGTTGAGGCCAGCTAAAAAAGCAATTCAAGCCATCAGATTTACGTCTTTAATAATACTAATATTTTATTTAAACATTCCCTTTTCTTTTTTACAAGCTTATGTGTTATGATATGGTATGCTAAACATCTGCTGAAATGAACCAAGCTTAAATGAAACAGACCATTAGCACATTGCCAATCCATACATTATGCTGGCTAAATCTGAACCCATAACAAGGTATGAGCAACATCTGAAAGAGACAGGCTATGAGACATTATTGATGGAACCAAGTCTTCTTGCTACAGCATGGAATTGTGTGTGTTATCACACAGATGAGAGAGAGAGAGAGAGAGACAGAACGAGAGATTGAAAGAGAGAGAGAGAGAATGAAAGAGGTATAGAGACTCCTGAGTAGCATATAAATGAATAAAAAACAATAGCAATGTGTGTAATTCCTAGAACACTGTGAGGCGAGTATGACAGGCTACGTCTGTCTGGTTGGTTGGCCTCAGCCGGGCACAGTGCGATCTGTATGTCTGTATGTTGTATCGGGTGATGGATGAGAATAATTAAGCGGAACGTCCGCTTGCACAGTGTACCCCAGGGAGCAGCCAGCACCAGGGGTGGCCTCCTGCTCATATGATAATATAACAGTAAAACATGCCTGTTCACTGACGGGCCCCTGGGCACTCCATCACACCATCCATCTCTGAGAGAGAGTGCTGCCCCTAAGGACTAGCTTTAAACACAGAGACTGCATCCCAAATGGCACCCTTTTTCCTATATGGGGCCCTTTTCCCTTTATAGGGCTCCATAGGGCTCTGGTCAAAAGTAGTGCACAACATAGGGGATGTAAACATACACAAACAAACTGGTTGGCTCCAGGGAACAGCACAGGAGAGGCCACAACAACAACCTGTCTAGTGGAATTACAAACTTACTCAAGTGAGCTTAACAGCAGAGAGAGAGAGAGAGAGAGAGAGAGAGAGAGAGAGAGAGAGAGAGAGAGAGAGAGAGAGAGAGAGAGAGAGAGAGAGAGAGAGAGAGAGAGAGAGAGAGAGAGAGAGAGAGAGAGAGAGAGAGAGAGAGAGAGAGAGAGAGAGAGAGAGAGAGAGAGAGAGAGAGAGAGAGAGAGAGAGAGAGAGAGAGAGAGAGAGAGAGAGAGAGAGAGAGAGAGAGAGAGAGAGAGAGAGAGAGAGAGAGAGAGAGAGAGAGAGAGAGAGAGAGAGAGAGAGAGAGAGAGAGAGAGAGAGAGAGAGTGGTACTACTCACTGGTACAAGATTGATAGTGATAGAATAGTACTTGATAGAATCGAATAGTACTTTGTTTGTCCATGTTTCAAAGGTAAGTGTAGTGCTCAACTCACTGGTCTGAAATTGACAGTGATAACAACAAGTGGTTGATTATACTTACTTATGGTGGTTGCAATGTGCAGCATGAATGACAAGGGCGTTCATGATAATGACAGTGATTTTTCAATTATATCATATCAGAGGAAGTTTTTGTTATTTTCAATAGCTGCAGCTGTTGAACCGAGGCTCATCATTTTGGATTTGACATTTTCTGACAGTTTTGCTTACTACTCAGACATTATTGACCCACTCCACTCAAACTTCACCTTCAGCCTGTAAAAACAGGTTTGTTTGGAAGATCTTTACAAACTACGATCTTGCTTTTTAAAACATTATACTGGAATGTTTATTTTTTATACTTATACAACAGAGTCAATGGTAGAGAGAGAGATAAAGAGAGAGAGAGAGAGAGAGCAGGTCTGTCTCAACTGTTCCGTCAACTTTTCCAAGAGATAAAACAAGGCCCGGTAGATGGGATGTTCCCTTAGGTGGGTGTGTAAGTGCGTGTGCACATACACACACAGGGGAATATGTGACAGACGTGGTACATCTCTGAGGCGGAGCCCTGAGAAGCCCTGAGGGGGTTCAGGCTACAGGCATGTTCCCCACACCTCTCTCTACAGTATCTCTACAGTCATACCACATCAATGTCTCTACAGTATCTCTACAGTCATACCATATCCATGTCTCTACAGTATCTCTACAGTCATACCATATCCATGTCTCTACAGTATCTCTACAGTGCATACCACATCAATGTCTCTACAGTATCTCAACAGTCATACCATATCCATGTCTCTACAGTATCTCTACAGTGCATACCACATCAATGTCTCTACAGTATCTCTACAGTCATACCATATCCATGTCTCTACAGTATCTCTACAGTGCATACCACATCAATGTCTCTACAGTATCTCAACAGTCATACCATATCCATGTCTCTACAGTATCTCTACAGTGCATACCACATCAATGTCTCTACAGTATCTCTACAGTCATACCATATCCATGTCTCTACAGTATCTCTACAGTCATACCATACCCATGTCTATACAGTATCTCTACAGTGCATACCATATCCATGTCTCTACAGTCATACCATATCCATGTCTCTACAGTATCTCTACAGTGCATACCACATCAATGTCTCTACAGTATCTCTACAGTCATACCATATCCATGTCTCTACAGTCATACCATATCCATGTCTCTACAGTATCTCTAAAGTGCATACCATATCCATGTCTCTACAGTCATACCATATCAATGTCTCTACAGTATCTCTACAGTCATACCATATCCATGTCTCTACAGTCATACCATATCCATGTCTCTACAGTCATACCATATCCATGTCTCTACAGTCATACCATATCCATGTCTCTACAGTCATACCATATCCATATCTCTACAGTATCTCTACAGTCATACCATATCCATGTCTCTACAGTCATACCATATCCATGTCTCTACAGTATCTCTACAGTCATACCATATCCATGTCTCTACAGTCATACCATATCCATGTCTCTACAGTATCTCTACAGTCATACCATATCCATGTCTCTACAGTCATACCACATCAATGTCTCTACAGTATCTCTACAGTCATACCATATCCATGTCTCTACAGTCATACCATATCCATGTCTCTACAGTATCTCAGTCTCTACAGTCTCTACAGTATCCATATCCATGTCTCTACAGTCATACCATATCCATATCTCTACAGTATCTCTACAGTCATACCATATCCATGTCTCTACAGTCATACCTTATCCATGTCTCTACAGTATCTCTACAGTCATACCATATCCATGTCTCTACAGTCATACCATATCCATGTCTCTACAGTATCTCTACAGTCATACCATATCCATGTCTCTACAGTCATACCATATCCATGTCTCTACAGTATCTCTACAGTCATACCATATCCATGTCTCTACAGTCATACCATATCCATGTCTCTACAGTCATACCACATCAATGTCTCTACAGTATCTCTACAGTCATACCATATCCATGTCTCTACAGTCATACCATATCCATGTCTCTACAGTCATACCATATCCATGTCTCTACAGTCATACCACATCAATGTCTCTACAGTATCTCTACAGTCATACCATATCCATGTCTCTACAGTATCTCTACAGTGCATACCACATCAATGTCTCTACAGTATCTCTACAGTCATACCATATCCATGTCTCTACAGTATCTCTAAGGTGCATACCACATCAATGTCTCTACAGTATCTCTACAGTCATACCATATCCATGTCTCTACAGTCATACCATATCCATGTCTCTATAGTATCTCTACAGTGCATACCACATCAATGTCTCTACAGTATCTCTACAGTCATACCATATCCATGTCTCTATAGTATCTCTACAGTGCATACCACATCCATGTCTCTACAGTCATACCACATCAATGTCTCTACAGTATCTCTACAGTCATACCATATCCATGTCTCTACAGTATCTCTACAGTGCATACCACATCAATGTCTCTACAGTATCTCTACAGTCATACCATATCCATGTCTCTATAGTATCTCTACAGTGCATACCACATCAATGTCTCTACAGTATCTCTACAGTCATACCACATCAATGTCTCTACAGTATCTCTACAGTCATACCACATCAATGTCTCTACAGTATCTCTACAGTGCATACCACATCAATGTCTCTACAGTATCTCTACAGTCATACCATATCCATGTCTCTACAGTACATACTATATCCATGTCTCTACAGTCATACCATATCCATGTCTCTTCAGTACATACCATATCCATGTCTCTGCAGTATCTCTACAGTGGGAACGAGACAGAGACAGAGAGACAGAGACAGAGACAGAGAGAGAGACAGAGACAGAGAGAGAGAGAGAGAGAGAGAGAGAGAGAGAGAGAGAGAGAGAGAGAGAGAGAGAGAGAGAGAGAGAGAGAGAGAGAGAGAGAGAGAGAGAGAGAGAGAGAGAGAGAGAGAGAGAGAGAGGTGGTAGTACTACTCACTGGTACAAGATTGATAGTGATAGAATAGTACTTGATAGAATCGAATAGTACTTTGTTTGTCCATGTTTCAAAGGTAAGTGTAGTGCTCAACTCACTGGTCTGAAATTGACAGTGATAACAACAAGTGGTTGATTATACTTACTTATGGTGGTTGCAATGTGCAGGATGAATGACAAGGGCGTTCATGATAATGACAGTGATTTTTCAATTATATCATATCAGAGGAAGTTTTTGTTATTTTCAATAGCTGCAGCTGTTGAACCGAGGCTCATCATTTTGGATTTGACATTTTCTGACAGTTTTGCTTACTACTCAGACATTATTGACCCACTCCACTCAAACTTCACCTTCAGCCTGTAAAAACAGGTTTGTTTGGAAGATCTTTACAAACTACGATCTTGCTTTTTAAAACATTATACTGGAATGTTTATTTTTTATACTTATACAACAGAGTCAATGGTAGAGAGAGAGATAAAGAGAGAGAGAGAGAGAGAGCAGGTCTGTCTCAACTGTTCCGTCAACTTTTCCAAGAGATAAAACAAGGCCCGGTAGATGGGATGTTCCCTTAGGTGGGTGTGTAAGTGCGTGTGCACATACACACACAGGGGAATATGTGACAGACGTGGTACATCTCTGAGGCGGAGCCCTGAGAAGCCCTGAGGGGGTTCAGGCTACAGGCATGTTCCCCACACCTCTCTCTACAGTATCTCTACAGTCATACCACATCAATGTCTCTACAGTATCTCTACAGTCATACCATATCCATGTCTCTACAGTATCTCTACAGTCATACCATATCCATGTCTCTACAGTATCTCTACAGTGCATACCACATCAATGTATCTACAGTATCTCAACAGTCATACCATATCCATGTCTCTACAGTATCTCTACAGTGCATACCACATCAATGTCTCTACAGTATCTCTACAGTCATACCATATCCATGTCTCTACAGTATCTCTACAGTGCATACCACATCAATGTCTCTACAGTATCTCAACAGTCATACCATATCCATGTCTCTACAGTATCTCTACAGTGCATACCACATCAATGTCTCTACAGTATCTCTACAGTCATACCATATCCATGTCTCTACAGTATCTCTACAGTCATACCATACCCATGTCTATACAGTATCTCTACAGTGCATACCATATCCATGTCTCTACAGTCATACCATATCCATGTCTCTACAGTATCTCTACAGTGCATACCACATCAATGTCTCTACAGTATCTCTACAGTCATACCATATCCATGTCTCTACAGTCATACCATATCCATGTCTCTACAGTATCTCTAAAGTGCATACCATATCCATGTCTCTACAGTCATACCATATCAATGTCTCTACAGTATCTCTACAGTCATACCATATCCATGTCTCTACAGTCATACCATATCCATGTCTCTACAGTCATACCATATCCATGTCTCTACAGTCATACCATATCCATATCTCTACAGTATCTCTACAGTCATACCATATCCATGTCTCTACAGTCATACCTTATCCATGTCTCTACAGTATCTCTACAGTCATACCATATCCATGTCTCTACAGTCATACCATATCCATGTCTCTACAGTATCTCTACAGTCATACCATATCCATGTCTCTACAGTCATACCACATCAATGTCTCTACAGTATCTCTACAGTCATACCATATCCATGTCTCTACAGTCATACCATATCCATGTCTCTACAGTATCTCTACAGTCATACCATATCCATGTCTCTACAGTCATACCATATCCATATCTCTACAGTATCTCTACAGTCATACCATATCCATGTCTCTACAGTCATACCTTATCCATGTCTCTACAGTATCTCTACAGTCATACCATATCCATGTCTCTACAGTCATACCATATCCATGTCTCTACAGTATCTCTACAGTCATACCATATCCATGTCTCTACAGTCATACCATATCCATGTCTCTACAGTATCTCTACAGTCATACCATATCCATGTCTCTACAGTCATACCATATCCATGTCTCTACAGTCATACCACATCAATGTCTCTACAGTATCTCTACAGTCATACCATATCCATGTCTCTACAGTCATACCATATCCATGTCTCTACAGTCATACCATATCCATGTCTCTACAGTCATACCACATCAATGTCTCTACAGTATCTCTACAGTCATACCATATCCATGTCTCTACAGTATCTCTACAGTGCATACCACATCAATGTCTCTACAGTATCTCTACAGTCATACCATATCCATGTCTCTACAGTATCTCTAAGGTGCATACCACATCAATGTCTCTACAGTATCTCTACAGTCATACCATATCCATGTCTCTACAGTCATACCATATCCATGTCTCTATAGTATCTCTACAGTGCATACCACATCAATGTCTCTACAGTATCTCTACAGTCATACCATATCCATGTCTCTATAGTATCTCTACAGTGCATACCACATCCATGTCTCTACAGTCATACCACATCAATGTCTCTACAGTATCTCTACAGTCATACCATATCCATGTCTCTACAGTATCTCTACAGTGCATACCACATCAATGTCTCTACAGTATCTCTACAGTCATACCATATCCATGTCTCTATAGTATCTCTACAGTGCATACCACATCAATGTCTCTACAGTATCTCTACAGTCATACCACATCAATGTCTCTACAGTATCTCTACAGTCATACCACATCAATGTCTCTACAGTATCTCTACAGTGCATACCACATCAATGTCTCTACAGTATCTCTACAGTCATACCATATCCATGTCTCTACAGTACATACTATATCCATGTCTCTACAGTCATACCATATCCATGTCTCTTCAGTACATACCATATCCATGTCTCTGCAGTATCTCTACAGTGGGAACGAGACAGAGACAGAGACAGAGAGACAGAGACAGAGACAGAGACAGAGACAGAGAGACAGAGACAGAGACAGAGACAGAGACAGAGACAGAGACAGAGAGAGAGAGAGAGAGAGAGAGAGAGAGAGAGAGAGAGAGAGAGAGAGAGAGAGAGAGAGAGAGAGAGAAGTGGTACTACTCACTGGTACAAGATTGATAGTGATAGAATAGTACTTGATAGAATCGAATAGTACTTTGTTTGTCCATGTTTCAAAGGTAAGTGTAGTGCTCAACTCACTGGTCTGAAATTGACAGTGATAACAACAAGTGGTTGATTATACTTACTTATGGTGGTTGCAATGTGCAGGATGAATGACAAGGGCGTTCATGATAATGACAGTGATTTTTCAATTATATCATATCAGAGGAAGTTTTTGTTATTTTCAATAGCTGCAGCTGTTGAACCGAGGCTCATCATTTTGGATTTGACATTTTCTGACAGTTTTGCTTACTACTCAGACATTATTGACCCACTCCACTCAAACTTCACCTTCAGCCTGTAAAAACAGGTTTGTTTGGAAGATCTTTACAAACTACGATCTTGCTTTTTAAAACATTATACTGGAATGTTTATTTTTTATACTTATACAACAGAGTCAATGGTAGAGAGAGAGATAAAGAGAGAGAGAGAGAGAGAGCAGGTCTGTCTCAACTGTTCCGTCAACTTTTCCAAGAGATAAAACAAGGCCCGGTAGATGGGATGTTCCCTTAGGTGGGTGTGTAAGTGCGTGTGCACATACACACACAGGGGAATATGTGACAGACGTGGTACATCTCTGAGGCGGAGCCCTGAGAAGCCCTGAGGGGGTTCAGGCTACAGGCATGTTCCCCACACCTCTCTCTACAGTATCTCTACAGTCATACCACATCAATGTCTCTACAGTATCTCTACAGTCATACCATATCCATGTCTCTACAGTATCTCTACAGTCATACCATATCCATGTCTCTACAGTATCTCTACAGTGCATACCACATCAATGTATCTACAGTATCTCAACAGTCATACCATATCCATGTCTCTACAGTATCTCTACAGTGCATACCACATCAATGTCTCTACAGTATCTCTACAGTCATACCATATCCATGTCTCTACAGTATCTCTACAGTGCATACCACATCAATGTCTCTACAGTATCTCAACAGTCATACCATATCCATGTCTCTACAGTATCTCTACAGTGCATACCACATCAATGTCTCTACAGTATCTCTACAGTCATACCATATCCATGTCTCTACAGTATCTCTACAGTCATACCATACCCATGTCTATACAGTATCTCTACAGTGCATACCATATCCATGTCTCTACAGTCATACCATATCCATGTCTCTACAGTATCTCTACAGTGCATACCACATCAATGTCTCTACAGTATCTCTACAGTCATACCATATCCATGTCTCTACAGTCATACCATATCCATGTCTCTACAGTATCTCTAAAGTGCATACCATATCCATGTCTCTACAGTCATACCATATCAATGTCTCTACAGTATCTCTACAGTCATACCATATCCATGTCTCTACAGTCATACCATATCCATGTCTCTACAGTCATACCATATCCATGTCTCTACAGTCATACCATATCCATATCTCTACAGTATCTCTACAGTCATACCATATCCATGTCTCTACAGTCATACCTTATCCATGTCTCTACAGTATCTCTACAGTCATACCATATCCATGTCTCTACAGTCATACCATATCCATGTCTCTACAGTATCTCTACAGTCATACCATATCCATGTCTCTACAGTCATACCACATCAATGTCTCTACAGTATCTCTACAGTCATACCATATCCATGTCTCTACAGTCATACCATATCCATGTCTCTACAGTATCTCTACAGTCATACCATATCCATGTCTCTACAGTCATACCATATCCATATCTCTACAGTATCTCTACAGTCATACCATATCCATGTCTCTACAGTCATACCTTATCCATGTCTCTACAGTATCTCTACAGTCATACCATATCCATGTCTCTACAGTCATACCATATCCATGTCTCTACAGTATCTCTACAGTCATACCATATCCATGTCTCTACAGTCATACCATATCCATGTCTCTACAGTATCTCTACAGTCATACCATATCCATGTCTCTACAGTCATACCATATCCATGTCTCTACAGTCATACCACATCAATGTCTCTACAGTATCTCTACAGTCATACCATATCCATGTCTCTACAGTCATACCATATCCATGTCTCTACAGTCATACCATATCCATGTCTCTACAGTCATACCACATCAATGTCTCTACAGTATCTCTACAGTCATACCATATCCATGTCTCTACAGTATCTCTACAGTGCATACCACATCAATGTCTCTACAGTATCTCTACAGTCATACCATATCCATGTCTCTACAGTATCTCTAAGGTGCATACCACATCAATGTCTCTACAGTATCTCTACAGTCATACCATATCCATGTCTCTACAGTCATACCATATCCATGTCTCTATAGTATCTCTACAGTGCATACCACATCAATGTCTCTACAGTATCTCTACAGTCATACCATATCCATGTCTCTATAGTATCTCTACAGTGCATACCACATCCATGTCTCTACAGTCATACCACATCAATGTCTCTACAGTATCTCTACAGTCATACCATATCCATGTCTCTACAGTATCTCTACAGTGCATACCACATCAATGTCTCTACAGTATCTCTACAGTCATACCATATCCATGTCTCTATAGTATCTCTACAGTGCATACCACATCAATGTCTCTACAGTATCTCTACAGTCATACCACATCAATGTCTCTACAGTATCTCTACAGTCATACCACATCAATGTCTCTACAGTATCTCTACAGTGCATACCACATCAATGTCTCTACAGTATCTCTACAGTCATACCATATCCATGTCTCTACAGTACATACTATATCCATGTCTCTACAGTCATACCATATCCATGTCTCTTCAGTACATACCATATCCATGTCTCTGCAGTATCTCTACAGTGGGAACGAGACAGAGACAGAGAGAGAGAGAGAGAGAGAGAGAGAGAGAGAGAGAGAGAGAGAGAGAGAGAGAGAGAGAGAGAGAGAGAGAGAGAGAGAGAGAGAGAGAGAGAGAGAGAGAGAGAGAGAGAGAGAGAGAGAGAGAGAGAGAGAGAGAGAGAGAGAGAGAGAGAGAGAGAGAGAGAGAGAGAGAGAGAGAGAGAGAGAGAGAGAGAGAGAGAGAGAGAGAGAGAGAGAAGTGGTACTACTCACTGGTACAAGATTGATAGTGATAGAATAGTACTTGATAGAATCGAATAGTACTTTGTTTGTCCATGTTTCAAAGGTAAGTGTAGTGCTCAACTCACTGGTCTGAAATTGACAGTGATAACAACAAGTGGTTGATTATACTTACTTATGGTGGTTGCAATGTGCAGGATGAATGACAAGGGCGTTCATGATAATGACAGTGATTTTTCAATTATATCATATCAGAGGAAGTTTTTGTTATTTTCAATAGCTGCAGCTGTTGAACCGAGGCTCATCATTTTGGATTTGACATTTTCTGACAGTTTTGCTTACTACTCAGACATTATTGACCCACTCCACTCAAACTTCACCTTCAGCCTGTAAAAACAGGTTTGTTTGGAAGATCTTTACAAACTACGATCTTGCTTTTTAAAACATTATACTGGAATGTTTATTTTTTATACTTATACAACAGAGTCAATGGTAGAGAGAGAGATAAAGAGAGAGAGAGAGAGAGAGCAGGTCTGTCTCAACTGTTCCGTCAACTTTTCCAAGAGATAAAACAAGGCCCGGTAGATGGGATGTTCCCTTAGGTGGGTGTGTAAGTGCGTGTGCACATACACACACAGGGGAATATGTGACAGACGTGGTACATCTCTGAGGCGGAGCCCTGAGAAGCCCTGAGGGGGTTCAGGCTACAGGCATGTTCCCCACACCTCTCTCTGCAGTATCTCTACAGTCATACCACATCAATGTCTCTACAGTATCTCTACAGTCATACCATATCCATGTCTCTACAGTATCTCTACAGTCATACCATATCCATGTCTCTACAGTATCTCTACAGTGCATACCACATCAATGTCTCTACAGTATCTCAACAGTCATACCATATCCATGTCTCTACAGTATCTCTACAGTGCATACCACATCAATGTCTCTACAGTATCTCTACAGTCATACCATATCCATGTCTCTACAGTATCTCTACAGTGCATACCACATCAATGTCTCTACAGTATCTCAACAGTCATACCATATCCATGTCTCTACAGTATCTCTACAGTGCATACCACATCAATGTCTCTACAGTATCTCTACAGTCATACCATATCCATGTCTCTACAGTATCTCTACAGTCATACCATACCCATGTCTATACAGTATCTCTACAGTGCATACCATATCCATGTCTCTACAGTCATACCATATCCATGTCTCTACAGTATCTCTACAGTGCATACCACATCAATGTCTCTACAGTATCTCTACAGTCATACCATATCCATGTCTCTACAGTCATACCATATCCATGTCTCTACAGTATCTCTAAAGTGCATACCATATCCATGTCTCTACAGTCATACCATATCAATGTCTCTACAGTATCTCTACAGTCATACCATATCCATGTCTCTACAGTCATACCATATCCATGTCTCTACAGTCATACCATATCCATGTCTCTACAGTCATACCATATCCATATCTCTACAGTATCTCTACAGTCATACCATATCCATGTCTCTACAGTCATACCTTATCCATGTCTCTACAGTATCTCTACAGTCATACCATATCCATGTCTCTACAGTCATACCATATCCATGTCTCTACAGTATCTCTACAGTCATACCATATCCATGTCTCTACAGTCATACCACATCAATGTCTCTACAGTATCTCTACAGTCATACCATATCCATGTCTCTACAGTATCTCTACAGTCATACCATATCCATGTCTCTACAGTCATACCATATCCATATCTCTACAGTATCTCTACAGTCATACCATATCCATGTCTCTACAGTCATACCTTATCCATGTCTCTACAGTATCTCTACAGTCATACCATATCCATGTCTCTACAGTCATACCATATCCATGTCTCTACAGTATCTCTACAGTCATACCATATCCATGTCTCTACAGTCATACCATATCCATGTCTCTACAGTATCTCTACAGTCATACCATATCCATGTCTCTACAGTCATACCATATCCATGTCTCTACAGTCATACCACATCAATGTCTCTACAGTATCTCTACAGTCATACCATATCCATGTCTCTACAGTCATACCATATCCATGTCTCTACAGTCATACCATATCCATGTCTCTACAGTCATACCACATCAATGTCTCTACAGTATCTCTACAGTCATACCATATCCATGTCTCTACAGTATCTCTACAGTGCATACCACATCAATGTCTCTACAGTATCTCTACAGTCATACCATATCCATGTCTCTACAGTATCTCTAAGGTGCATACCACATCAATGTCTCTACAGTATCTCTACAGTCATACCATATCCATGTCTCTACAGTCATACCATATCCATGTCTCTATAGTATCTCTACAGTGCATACCACATCAATGTCTCTACAGTATCTCTACAGTCATACCATATCCATGTCTCTATAGTATCTCTACAGTGCATACCACATCCATGTCTCTACAGTCATACCACATCAATGTCTCTACAGTATCTCTACAGTCATACCATATCCATGTCTCTACAGTATCTCTACAGTGCATACCACATCAATGTCTCTACAGTATCTCTACAGTCATACCATATCCATGTCTCTATAGTATCTCTACAGTGCATACTACATCAATGTCTCTACAGTATCTCTACAGTCATACCACATCAATGTCTCTACAGTATCTCTACAGTGCATACCACATCAATGTCTCTACAGTATCTCTACAGTCATACCATATCCATGTCTCTACAGTACATACTATATCCATGTCTCTACAGTCATACCATATCCATGTCTCTTCAGTACATACCATATCCATGTCTCTGCAGTATCTCTACAGTGCATACCACATCAATGTCTCTACAGTATCTCTACAGTCATACCATATCCATATCTCTACAGTCATACCATATCCATGTCTCTACACTACATACCATATCCATATCTCTACAGTCATACCATATCCATGTCTATACACTACATACCATATCCATGTCTCTACAGTACATACCATATCCATGTATCTACAGTCATACCATATCCATGTCTCTACAGTCATACCACATCAATGTCTCTACAGTATCTCTACAGTCATACCATATCCATGTCTCTACAGTCATACCATATATATGTCTCTACAGTCATACCATATTCATGTCTCTACAGTCATACCATATCCATGTCTCTACAGTCATACCATATCCATGTCTCTATAGTATCTCTACAGTGCATACCACATCCATGTCTCTACAGTCATACCACATCAATGTCTCTACAGTATCTCTACAGTCATACCATATCCATGTCTCTACAGTATCTCTACAGTGCATACCACATCAATGTCTCTACAGTATCTCTACAGTCATACCATATCCATGTCTCTATAGTATCTCTACAGTGCATACTACATCAATGTCTCTACAGTATCTCTACAGTCATACCACATCAATGTCTCTACAGTATCTCTACAGTGCATACCACATCAATGTCTCTACAGTATCTCTACAGTCATACCATATCCATGTCTCTACAGTACATACTATATCCATGTCTCTACAGTCATACCATATCCATGTCTCTTCAGTACATACCATATCCATGTCTCTGCAGTATCTCTACAGTGCATACCACATCAATGTCTCTACAGTATCTCTACAGTCATACCATATCCATATCTCTACAGTCATACCATATCCATGTCTCTACACTACATACCATATCCATATCTCTACAGTCATACCATATCCATGTCTATACACTACATACCATATCCATGTCTCTACAGTACATACCATATCCATGTATCTACAGTCATACCATATCCATGTCTCTACAGTCATACCACATCAATGTCTCTACAGTATCTCTACAGTCATACCATATCCATGTCTCTACATTCATACCATATATATGTCTCTACAGTCATACCATATTCATGTCTCTACAGTCATACCATATCCATGTCTCTACAGTCATACCATATCCATGTCTCTACAGTCATACCATATCCATGTCTCTACCGTCATACCATATATATGTCTCTACAGTCATACCATATCCATGTCTCTACAGTCATACCATATCCATGTCTCTACAGTCATACCATATATATGTCTCTACAGTCATACCATATCCATGTCTCTACAGTCATACCATATCCATGTCTCTACAGTCATACCACATCAATGTTTCTACAGTATATCTACAGTCATACCATATCCATGTCTCTACCGTCATACCATATATATGTCTCTACAGTCATACCATATCCATGTCTCTACAGTCATACCATATATATGTCTCTACAGTCATACCATATCCATGTCTCTACAGTCATACCATATCCATGTCTCTACAGTCATACCACATCAATGTTTCTACAGTATATCTACAGTCATACCATATCCATGTCTCTACCGTCATACCATATATATGTCTCTACAGTCATACCATATCCATGTCTCTACAGTCATACCATATATATGTCTCTACAGTCATACCATATCCATGTCTCTACAGTCATACCATATCCATGTATCTACAGTCATACCATATCCATGTCTCTACACTACATACCATATCCATGTCTCTACACCACATACCATATCCATGTCTCTACAGTCATACCATATCCATGTCTCTACAGTCATACCATATATATGTCTCTACAGTCATACCATATCCATGTCTCTACAGTCATACCATATCCATGTCTCTACAGTCATACCATATATATGTCTCTACAGTCATACCATATCCATGTCTCTACAGTCATACCATATCCATGTCTCTACAGTCATACCACATCAATGTTTCTACAGTATATCTACAGTCATACCATATCCATGTCTCTACAGTACATACTATATCCATGTCTCTACAGTCATACCATATCCATGTCTCTTCAGTACATACCATATCCATGTCTCTGCAGTATCTCTACAGTGCATACCACATCAATGTCTCTACAGTATCTCTACAGTCATACCATATCCATATCTCTACAGTCATACCATATCCATGTCTCTACACTACATACCATATCCATATCTCTACAGTCATACCATATCCATGTCTATACACTACATACCATATCCATGTCTCTACAGTACATACCATATCCATGTATCTACAGTCATACCATATCCATGTCTCTACAGTCATACCACATCAATGTCTCTACAGTATCTCTACAGTCATACCATATCCATGTCTCTACAGTCATACCATATATATGTCTCTACAGTCATACCATATTCATGTCTCTACAGTCATACCATATCCATGTCTCTACAGTCATACCATATCCATGTCTCTACAGTCATACCATATCCATGTCTCTACCGTCATACCATATATATGTCTCTACAGTCATACCATATCCATGTCTCTACAGTCATACCATATCCATGTCTCTACAGTCATACCATATATATGTCTCTACAGTCATACCATATCCATGTCTCTACAGTCATACCATATCCATGTCTCTACAGTCATACCACATCAATGTTTCTACAGTATATCTACAGTCATACCATATCCATGTCTCTACCGTCATACCATATATATGTCTCTACAGTCATACCATATCCATGTCTCTACAGTCATACCATATCCATGTCTCTACAGTCATACCACATCAATGTTTCTACAGTATATCTACAGTCATACCATATCCATGTCTCTACCGTCATACCATATATATGTCTCTACAGTCATACCATATCCATGTCTCTACAGTCATACCATATACATGTCTCTACAGTCATACCATATCCATGTCTCTACAGTCATACCATATCCATGTCTCTACAGTCATACCACATCAATGTCTCTACAGTATCTCTACAGTCATACCATATCCATGTCTCTACAGTCATACCATATATATGTCTCTACAGTCATACCATATTCATGTCTCTACAGTCATACCATATCCATGTCTCTACAGTCATACCATATCCATGTCTCTACATTCATACCATATCCATGTCTCTACCGTCATACCATATATATGTCTCTACAGTCATACCATATCCATGTCTCTACAGTCATACCATATCCATGTCTCTACAGTCATACCATATATATGTCTCTACAGTCATACCATATCCATGTCTCTACAGTCATACCATATCCATGTCTCTACAGTCATACCACATCAATGTTTCTACAGTATATCTACAGTCATACCATATCCATGTCTCTACCGTCATACCATATATATGTCTCTACAGTCATACCATATCCATGTCTCTACAGTCATACCATATACATGTCTCTACAGTCATACCATATCCATGTCTCTACAGTCATACCATATCCATGTCTCTACACTACATACCATATCCATGTCTCTACACCACATACCATATCCATGTCTCTACAGTCATACCATATCCATGTCTCTACAGTCATACCATATATATGTCTCTACAGTCATACCATATCCATGTCTCTACAGTCATACCATATATATGTCTCTACAGTCATACCATATCCATGTCTCTACAGTCATACCATATCCATGTCTCTACAGTCATACCACATCAATGTTTCTACAGTATATCTACAGTCATACCATATCCATGTCTCTACAGTCATACCACATCAATGTTTCTACAGTATATCTACATTCATACCATATCCATGTCTCTACAGTCATACCATATCCAAGTCTGTACAGTCATACCATATCCATGTCTCTACAGGCATACCATATCCATATCTCTACAGTCATACCATATCCATATCTCTACAGTCATACCATATCCATGTCTCTACACTACATACCATATCCATGTCTCTACAGTCATACCATATCCATGTCTCTACAGCCATACCATATCCATGTCTCTACAGTCATACCATATCCATGTCTATACACTACATACCATATCCATGTCTCTACACTACATACCATATCCATGTCTCTACAGTCATACCATATCCATGTCTATACACTACATACCATATCCACGTCTCTACAGTCATACCATATCCATGTCTATACACTACATACCATATCCATGTCTCTACAGTCATACATTATCCATGTCTCTACAGTCATACCATATCCATGTCTCTACACTACATACCATATCCACGTCTCTACAGTCATACCATATCCATTTCTATACACTACACACCATATCCATGTCTCTACAGTCATACCATATCCATGTCTCTACACTACATACCATATCTCTACAGTACATACCATATCCATATCTCTACAGTCATACCATATCCATGTCTATACAGTTATAACATATCCATGTCTCTACACTACATACCATATCCATGTCTATACACTACATACCATATCCATATCTCTACAGTCATACCATATATATGTCTCTACAGTTATACCATATCCATGTCTATACACTACATACCATATCCATGTCTCTACAGTCATACCATATCCATGTCTCTACACTACATACCATATCCATGTCTCTACACCACATACCATATCCATGTCTCTACAGTCATACCATATCCATGTCTCTACAGTCATACCATATCCATGTCTCTACAGTCTTACCATATCCATGTCTCTACAGTCATACCATATCCATGTCTCTACACTACATACCATATCCATGTCTCTACAGTCATACCATATCCATGTCTCTACAGTCATACTATATCCATGTCTCTACACTACATACCATATCCATGTCTAAACACTACATACCATATCCATGTCTCTACAGTCATACCATATCCATGTCTCTACAGTCATACTATATACATGTCTCTACACTACATACCATATCCATGTCTATACACTACATACCATATCCATGTCTCTACAGTCATACCATATCCATGTCTCTACAGTCATACTATATCCATGTCTCTACACTACATACCATATCCATGTCTCTACAGTCATACCATATCCATATCTCTACAGTCATACCATATCCATGTCTCTACACTACATACCATATCCATGTCTCTACACCACATACCATATCCATGTCTCTACACTACATACCATATCCATGTCTCTACACTACATACCATATCCATGTCTCTACACTACATACCATATCCATGTCTCTACACTACATACCATATCCATGTCTCTACAGTCATAACATATCCATGTCTCTACAGTCATACCATATCTCTACAGTACATACCATATCCATATCTCTACAGTCATACCATATCCATGTCTCTACAGTCATAACATATCCATGTCTCTACAGTCATACCATATTTCTACAGTACATACCATATCCATATCTCTACAGTCATACTATATCCATGTCTCTACAGTCATACCATATCCATGTCTCTACACTACATACCATATCCATGTCTCTACAGTCATACCATATCCATGTCTCTACAGTCATACCATATCCATGTCTAAACACTACATACCATATCCATGTCTCTACACTACATACCATATCCATGTCTCTACAGTCATACCATATCCATGTCTCTACACTACATACCATATCCATGTCTCTACAGTCATAACATATCCATGTCTCTACAGTCATACCATATCCATGTCTCTACACTACATACCATATCCATGTCTCTACAGTCATAACATATCCATGTCTCTACAGTCATACCATATCTCTACAGTACATACCATATCCATATCTCTACAGTCATACCATATCCATGTCTCTACAGTCATAACATATCCATGTCTCTACAGTCATACCATATTTCTACAGTACATACCATATCCATATCTCTACAGTCATACTATATCCATGTCTCTACAGTCATACTATATCCATGTCTCTACACTACATACCATATCCATGTCTCTACAGTCATACCATATCCATATCTCTACAGTCATACCATATCCATGTCTCTACACTACATACCATATCCATGTCTCTACACCACATACCATATCCATGTCTCTACACTACATACCATATCCATGTCTCTACACTACATACCATATCCATGTCTATACACTACATACCATATCCATGTCTCTACACTACATACCATATCCATGTCTCTACAGTCATACCATATCCATGTCTCTACAGTCATACCACATCAATGTCTCTACAGTATCTCTACAGTCATACCATATCCATGTCTCTACAGTCATACCATATCTATGTCTCTACAGTCATACCATATTCATGTCTCTACAGTCATACCATATCCATGTCTCTACAGTCATACCATATCCATGTCTCTACAGTCATACCATATCCATGTCTCTACAGTCATACCATATCCATGTCTCTACACGTACATACCATATCCATGTCTCTACAGTCATACCATATCCATGTCTCTACAGTCATACCATATCCATGTCTCTACAGTACATACCATATCCATGTCTCTACAGTCATACCATATCCATGTCTCTACAGTCATACCATATCCATGTCTCTACACTACATACCATATCCATGTTTCTACAGTATATCTACAGTCATACCATATCCATGTCTCTACACGTCATACCATATCCATGTCTCTACAGTCATACCATATCCATGTCTCTACAGTCATACCATATCCATGTCTCTACAGTATATCTACAGTCATACCATATCCATGTCTCTACAGTCATACCATATCCATGTCTCTACAGTCATACCATATCCATGTCTCTACAGTCATACCATATACATGTCTCTACAGTCATACCATATCCATGTCTCTACAGTCATACCATATCCATGTCTCTACAGTCATACCACATCAATGTCTCTACAGTATCTCTACAGTCATACCATATCCATGTCTCTACAGTCATACCATATCCATGTCTCTACAGTCATACCATATCCATGTCTCTACAGTACATACCATATCCATGTCTCTACAGTCATACCATATCCATGTCTCTACAGTCATACCATATCCATGTCTCTACACGTACATACCATATCCATGTCTCTACAGTACATACCATATCCATGTCTCTACAGTCATACCATATCCATGTCTCTACACTACATACCATATCCATGTCTCTACAGTCATACCATATCCATGTCTCTACAGTCATACCATATCCATGTCTCTACAGTCATACCACATCAATGTTTCTACAGTATATCTACAGTCATACCATATCCATGTCTCTACACGTCATACCATATCCATGTCTCTACAGTCATACCATATCCATGTCTCTACAGTCATACCATATCCATGTCTCTACAGTCATACCATATCCATGTCTCTACAGTCATACCATATCCATGTCTCTACACTACATACCATATCCATGTCTCTACACTACATACCATATCCATGTCTCTACAGTCATACCATATCCATGTCTCTACAGTCATACCATATCCATGTCTCTACAGTTATACCATATCCATGTCTCTACAGTCATACCATATCCATGTCTCTACAGTCATACCATATCCATGTCTCTACAGTCATACCATATCCATGTCTCTACAGTCATACCACATCAATGTTTCTACAGTATATCTACAGTCATACCATATCCATGTCTCTACAGTCATACCATATCCATGTTTCTACAGTATATCTACATTCATACCATATCCATGTCTCTACAGTCATACCATATCCATAGTCTGTACAGTCATACCATATCCATGTCTCTACAGGCATACCATATCCATATCTCTACAGTCATACCATATCCATATCTCTACAGTCATACCATATCCATGTCTCTACACTACATACCATATCCATGTCTCTACAGTCATACCATATCCATATCTCTACAGTCATACCATATCCATGTCTCTACAGTCATACCATATCCATGTCTCTACACTACATACCATATCCATGTCTCTACACTACATACCATATCCATGTCTCTACAGTCATACCATATCCATGTCTCTACACTACATACCATATCCATGTCTCTACAGTCATACCATATCCATGTCTATACACTACATACCATATCCATGTCTCTACAGTCATAACATTATCCATGTCTCTACAGTCATACCATATCCATGTCTCTACATTACATACCATATCCATGTCTCTACAGTACATACCATATCCATGTCTATACACTACATACCATATCCATGTCTCTACAGTACATACCATATCCATGTCTCTACACTACATACCATATTCACGTCTCTACAGTACATACCATATCCATGTCTCTACAGTGCATACCATATCCATGTCTATACACTACATACCATATCCATGTCTCTACACTACATACCATATCCATGTCTATACACTACATACCATATCCATATCTCTACAGTCATACCATATATATGTCTCTACAGTCATACCATATCCATGTCTATACACTACATACCATATCCATGTCTCTACAGTCATACCATATCCATGTCTCTACACTACATACCATATCCATATCTCTACAGTACATACCATATCCATGTCTCTACACTACATACCATATCCATATCTCTACAGTCATACCATATCCATGTCTCTACACTACATACCATATCCATATCTCTACAGTCATACCATATCCATGTCTATACACTACATACCATATCCATATCTCTACAGTCATACCATATCCATGTCTATACACTACATACCATATCCATATCTCTACAGTACATACCATATCCATGTCTATACACTACATACCATATCCATATCTCTACAGTCATACCATATCCATGTCTCTACAGTCATACTATATACATGTCTCTACACTACATACCATATCCATGTCTATACACTACATACCATATCCATATCTCTACAGTCATACCATATCCATGTCTCTACAGTCATACTATATCCATGTCTCTACACTACATACCATATCCATGTCTCTACAGTCATACCATATCCATATCTCTACAGTCATACCATATCCATGTCTCTACACTACATACCATATCCATGTCTCTACACCACATATCATATCCATGTCTCTACACTACATACCATATCCATGTCTATACACTACATACCATATCCATATCTCTACAGTACATACCATATCCATGTCTCTACACCACATACCATATCCATATCTCTACAGTCATACCATATCCATGTCTATACACTACATACCATATCCATATCTCTACAGTCATACCATATCCATGTCTCTACACCACATACCATATCCATATCTCTACAGTCATACTATATCCATGTCTCTACAGTCATACCATATCCATGTCTCTACACTACATACCATATCCATGTCTCTACAGTCATACCATATCCATGTCTCTACAGTCATACCATATCCATGTCTAAACACTACATACCATATCCATGTCTCTACACTACATACCATATCCATGTCTCTACAGTCATACCATATCCATGTCTCTACACTACATACCATATCCATGTCTCTACAGTCATAACATATCCATGTCTCTACAGTCATACCATATCCATGTCTCTACACTACATACCATATCCATGTCTCTACAGTCATAACATATCCATGTCTCTACAGTCATACCATATCTCTACAGTACATACCATATCCATATCTCTACAGTCATACCATATCCATGTCTCTACAGTCATAACATATCCATGTCTCTACAGTCATACCATATTTCTACATTACATACCATATCCATATCTCTACAGTCATACTATATCCATGTCTCTACAGTCATACTATATCCATGTCTCTACACTACATACCATATCCATGTCTCTACAGTCATACCATATCCATATCTCTACAGTCATACCATATCCATGTCTCTACACTACATACCATATCCATGTCTCTACACCACATACCATATCCATGTCTCTACACTACATACCATATCCATGTCTCTACACTACATACCATATCCATGTCTCTACACTACATACCATATCCATGTCTCTACACTACATACCATATCCATGTCTCTACAGTCATAACATATCCATGTCTCTACAGTCATACCATATCTCTACAGTACATACCATATCCATATTTCTACAGTCATACCATATCCATGTCTCTACAGTCATAACATATCCATGTCTCTACAGTCATACCATATTTCTACAGTACATACCATATCCATATCTCTACAGTCATACTATATCCATGTCTCTACAGTCATACCATATCCATGTCTCTACACTACATACCATATCCATGTCTCTACAGTCATACCATATCCATGTCTCTACAGTCATACCATATCCATGTCTAAACACTACATACCATATCCATGTCTCTACACTACATACCATATCCATGTCTCTACAGTCATACCATATCCATGTCTCTACACTACATACCATATCCATGTCTCTACAGTCATAACATATCCATGTCTCTACAGTCATACCATATCCATGTCTCTACACTACATACCATATCCATGTCTCTACAGTCATAACATATCCATGTCTCTACAGTCATACCATATCTCTACAGTACATACCATATCCATATCTCTACAGTCATACCATATCCATGTCTCTACAGTCATAACATATCCATGTCTCTACAGTCATACCATATTTCTACAGTACATACCATATCCATATCTCTACAGTCATACTATATCCATGTCTCTACAGTCATACCATATCCATGTCTCTACACTACATACCATATCCATGTCTCTACAGTCATACCATATCCATGTCTCTACAGTCATACCATATCCATGTCTAAACACTACATACCATATCCATGTCTCTACACTACATACCATATCCATGTCTCTACAGTCATACCATATCCATGTCTCTACACTACATACCATATCCATGTCTCTACACTACATACCATATCCATGTCTCTACAGTTATACCATATCTATGTCTCTACACTACATACCATATCCATATCTCTACAGTCATACCATATCCATGTCTCTACAGTCATACCATATCCATGTCTCTACACTACATACCATATCCATGTCTCTACAGTTATACCATATCTATGTCTCTACACTACATACCATATCCATATCTCTACAGTCATACCATATCCATGTCTCTACAGTCATACCATATCCATGTCTCTACACTACATACCATATCCAATTCTCTATAGTCATATGATATCCATATCTCTACAGTCATACCATATCCATGTCTCTACAGTTATACCATATCTATGTCTCTACAGTCATGCCATATTCATGTCTCTACAGTTATAACATTTCCATATATCTAGAGTTATAACATATCCATATCTCTACAGTTATAACATATCCATATCTCTACAGTTATAACATATCCATGTCTCTACAGTTATAACATATCCATATCCACATATAACATATCCATATCCACATATCCATATCTCTACAGTTATAACATATCCATGTTTCTACACTACATACCATATCCATGTCTATACACTACATACCATATCCATGTCTCTACAGTCATACCATATCCATATCTCTACAGTCATACCATATCCATGTCTATACAGTTATAACATATCCATGTCTCTACAGTCATACCATATCCATTTCTCTACAGTCATACCATATCCATATCTCTACAGTCATACCATATCCATGTCTCTACAGTCATACCATATCTATATCTCTACAGTCATACCATATCCATGTCTCTACACTACATACCATATCCATGTCTCTACACTACATACCATATCCATGTCTCTACACTGCATACCATATCCATGTCTCTACACTGCATACCATATCCATTTTTCCACAGTACATACCATATCCATGTCTCTACAATCATAACATATCCATGTCTTCACAGTCATACCATATCCATGTCTCTACAGTTCTAACATATCGATGTCTCTACAGTTATAACATATCCATGTTTCTACAGTCATACCATATCCATGTCTATACATTACATACCGTATACATGTCTCTACACTACATACCATATCCATGTCTATACACTACATACCATATCCATGTCTCTACAGTACATACCATATCCATGTCTCTACACTACATACCATATTCACGTCTCTACAGTACATACCATAGCCATGTCTATACACTGCATACCATATCCATGTCTATACACTACATACCATATCCATGTCTCTACACTACATACCATATCCATGTCTCTACACCACATACCATATCCATATCTCTACAGTCATACCATATCCATGTCTCTACACCACATACCATATCCATATCTCTACAGTCATACCATATCCATGTCTATACACTACATACCATATCCATATCTCTACAGTCATACCATATCCATGTCTCTACACCACATACCATATCCATATCTCTACAGTCATACCATATCCATGTCTATACACTACATACCATATCCATATCTCTACAGTCATACCATATCCACGTCTATACACTACATACCATATCCATATCTCTACAGTCATACCATATCCATGTCTATACACTACATACCATATCCATATCTCTACAGTCATACCATATCCACGTCTATACACTACATACCATATCCATATCTCTACAGTCATACCATATCCATGTCTATACACTACATACCATATCCATATCTCTACAGTCATACCATATCCATGTCTCTACACCACATACCATATCCATATCTCTACAGTCATACCATATCCATGTCTATACACTACATACCATATCCATATCTCTACAGTCATACCATATCCATGTCTATACACTACATACCATATCCATGTCTCACACTACATACCATATCCATGTCTATACACTACATACCATATCCATATTTCTACAGTCATACCATATCCATATCTATACACCAAATACCATATCCATATCTCTACAGTCATACCATATCCATGTCTATACACTACATACCATATCCATGTCTCTACACTACATACCATATCCATATTTCTACAGTCATACCATATCCATATCTATACACCACATACCATATCCATATCTCTACAGTCATACCATATCCATGTCTATACACTACGTACCATATCCATGTCTCTACACTACATACCATATCCATATCTCTACAGTCATACCATATCCATTTCTATACACTACGTACCATATCCATGTCTCTACACTACATACCATATCCATATCTCTACAGTCATACCATATCCATGTCTCTACAGTCATACCATATCCAATTCTATACACTACATACCATATCCATATCTCTACAGTCATACCATATCCACATCTATACACCACATACCATATCCATATCTCTACAGTCATACCATATCCATGTCTCTACAGGATCTCAACAGTAAAAATAAAATAGGTTTGTCACATACACTGGATAGGGGCAGTGAAATGTGTTATTTTACAGGGTCAGTCATAGTAGCATGGCACCCCGTGAGCAAATTAGGGTTAAGTGCCTTGCTCAAGGGCACATTGACAGATTATTTTACTTGTCAGCTCGGGTATTCGAACCTGCCACACCATTAATTTAATTCCCCAGTTTTAAATGAGTATATACATTAGTACTTAATTAGTATTCTATCCCCGGACCTCAGTCCAGTAGATACCTCGGCCCAGTAGATACCTCGGCCCAGCCTCAACACAGGGATTCAGGGCCAGGGCCTTCTCCAAACA